>NC_061111.1:66462229-66529690 GCF_002878395.1 Capsicum annuum
TTAGTTGAGCCACACGTTTCTTTATATGAAAATACAAAAACAATTTCCTTTGGTAGTCGTAAGTTTTATTTTTCATAGTAGATTCAAGCTGAGAAATTTAAAAAGATTTTCGTCTTCTTTTGAAAATTTATTATTTTCTTCTTCACTAAAGTTTCAACAAAAAAAGAGAGTGTTTGGTTATCTTGTGTCAAAACTTCATGACTTACACACACTTGATTCTTGTCTTTCGGGATGGATACCCAGGCAACCCTATGGAGTTCTGTGATTTTTCTTTAAAAAAAGGAGAAAAAAGAATTTTGATAAAACTTGAACTCTAATGCATCTGTTATTTCTATTATTCAATTAGTTTAAGGTGGTTAATTTGTGGTGTTCTGACTAATCATCCATATTACATCAAGTCTAAAAAAAAGTTAATTATGACCAACAAGTATATCAAAGTTATTATCACTGATCAGACCAAGAGTCCGAAGAATGAGAATTTAGGATTTAGTGAAGAGATTTTGAAACTAAGACAACAATTGGTAGAAATGCACCAGGCTCGAGCTTGGGTTACCTCCTCCTTCATTTTTCGTTGATAATTCTGAAAAACCTTTTAGCTTACCTCTAGTGTCACATGCATAATTTTCATTTTTGTTGACACGCTACATCAAGCACTAGGATTTACTTCGTAACAAAACTATTTCAACACTTCTAATATTCATTTCCTAACTCCTCAATACAAAACTACCACATACCCGACTCTACCTACTGTCTCTGATTTTTGGCTCCACCCCACCCGAAGCTCTTAGTTTTGATGTTCATCCAATAGTTGTGCTTCCTTTATCTTCTAGTAAGCTTGTATGTTTTTGATGATTAACATGCTCCCAATTTCATGTTTAAGTTCATTGATTCTTTTGCCTACACTCAACCATTCGAATTTTCTTTTGCTACTGAGAAATCGTCATGAC
Source organism: Capsicum annuum (assembly GCF_002878395.1). NCBI lineage: Eukaryota > Viridiplantae > Streptophyta > Magnoliopsida > Solanales > Solanaceae > Capsicum > Capsicum annuum. The sequence continues at coordinate 66,463,177 of NC_061111.1, forward strand.
AGAAGAACATGAAGAAATGGCCAGAAAGGTAAAGTGTTTAAAACATACTATGGAAAACTTGTAGGGACTTAGGGATTACAAAAGTGTCTCATATAAGGACTTGTGGATGTTTTCAAGTGTTATCCTTCCTCTTGACTTTAAGATATCAAAGTTTGAGAAGTATGATGGATATGACGTTCCCGTAATACATTTGAGACATTATTGCAATCATTGAGGGGTGGGGAGCTGGAGGGAAAAAATTGCTTATGACTTATTTCGAGGAAAGTCTAGCAGGTTTAGCTTGTGAATGATTTGTTGATGAAAACATTGTTAAGTGGAATGGTTGGGATAATATGGCTACTTAATTTATGCAACTATTTTAATACAATATTGATTTTGTCCCCGATAAGAGGTCCTTAACCAACATGAAAAAGGTGTGTGTCGAATGTTTTAGAGAATACATCATTAGATTGCATGAACAAGATGCTAAAGTGAAACCACTAAATAAAAGAAAGCAAGGTGGCAAAGATGTTTATCCAAACGCATGATGAAACAAATTTTCAATACCTGTTGTCTGCATTAGGCAAGCCATTCATTAAGGTCCTCAAAATGGAGGAGATGATAGAGTATGCTATTAAGATTGATCGCATTTTAAGTTTTACATCATTGAAAGAAATTATTCAAGCAATTCAAAATGGTTTAGGATTTTTTTGGAGGAAAGAAGAAGAAAGAAGATGTAACTACTATTATACCTTGACCACGATGAAATTCAGGAGGTCCGACTTACCAATATCGTCAACCTCAATCTTGAGCTTATACACAAGATTCACCCGCAATAATGTTTCATTCTCCAAAATTTAAAATATTCCATTTACCCTACTCAATATTTCCTATAGGGTGCACAAAAATATGTCTAATTCATCTTCTTATCCATAATGGCACACCCCAACCCCTCAAAATCATCCTCCAACTCAACAAACATATCAAAGTTCTTCTAAACCCAATTTTTGATCCAAACCAGACTATGAAAGAAACGAGAAGTCAAAGGATAGTTTCACACTAATTACAAAATCCTATACCAGTTTGTTTTAGAAATAAGATAGTGGGGCATGATCACTCCTCTCCTTGGGTATACTCCTGACCCATATTCAAGAAATTTCAATCCTAATATATGATGTGCATATCATTCTGATGTTCAGGATCACAGTACTGAAAATTATCATGCTTTGAAAAGTGAAGTAGGAAAAATAATTCAAAAAAAATGAATTATGGTGCAGGACATTAATACTACAAATGTTGCACTGAATCTTTCACCAGTACATGAGAATAGATAATTTGTGGTAAGTGCTGAGTTAGTCATGGGGACTCATAACTTATTTGTTTAGGAAAATATATTTAATAATGGTGACAATTCTAGTCATGCTGTTGTGCAAACAAATGGCTAAGATGTCAAGCTTAGTAATCAGGAAGTCACTCCTCTTCTTACTAGAAAGGAATTTTGGTAGTTTGTTTTATTTTCCTTCTGTTATTCGAATTACTTTAGGATTGTAGTTTGAGATCTATCTTGTTTTGTTACTTATCGTTTGTGTTCAGACTCTTCTATCTTTTCTTTCAATAAAACACATTGCCCCTTATCATTTTTATTTTAATATATTTAATTTATTTATTTATTTTTATTTTCTTTACATAGTTCTTTCTATGTTGATTCTAGTGATATGACATGCATGTAAAATTTTCAGTCAGATCTTAAAATCCAACCTAATCATGAAACAATTAATCAAGAAGTTAAAGATTGAAAAAAGATCATTAAAAGGTAATAGATAAAGTGGGAGGCATTTAGTGACCAATTGAACCTTTTAGAATTATAAGAATGACTCAATCATCAATGACAAGGTGTATCTCAAGCTTCCTGAATTAGATCAATTAGAGAACAATCATCTTATATAAGAGAAGCAAAAGAAAATTAGCTCCAAAAATGCTTGAGTCACCCGTTATGAGGAATGTACAACACAACACAAATGGATCTGTAAATTTTACAAGCCCGAATAAAGTAACACACGTACACTTGATCAGTTAAGGTCAATGTGAAAAAGATGTCATAAATGATCTTTATCTTTCATTCTCATATTGCATGTTATGTTCTTGCATTATTGGGGATTGATACGATGATGACATTTTATTTTGCTTTCAAATATTGTGTCATCCTTTGTTTGCTATTTTTGAGCTTTAATTTTTTTGTATCCCTCTTTTGAAATCAAAATAGAGTCTAAAAAAATAAAAATAAAAAGGTGACAAGAAAAAAAATAGAGTCAGAAAATGTCCAAATAAAAGTGTCAAGGAAAATAGAGTCGGAAAAATTTCAAATAAAAAAAGAGTCGAAGAAAAGGCAAGAGTCAAAAAAAGAAACCAAAAAAATAAGAGAAAACAAAACGAAAAAAAGAAGAAGAAAAAGACAGAAATTAAAACCAAGCAAAAGTACTGAAGTCTAAAATATGTTTGACTTGATTCTTTCTATGACAAGATATTTAGGTAGCCCTACTCTGGAATTCGAACCAACTAAGTAACAATTAAAAATACCAAGTTTAAAAGAAATTAATGCAAGAGTTAATTTTCGTTATTTGAGTTGATTTCAAAAGCTGTAAATCTCACTTATTTTTAAGTGTCATTTGAGCTTTATGTTCTTTCTTTCTAACCCTATCCAAAAGTCACTATACAATCAAAGAAATATCTTCAGATTAATATTTGAGATGTTAAGGCTAAGCATGCAATGGATATATGAAGTTTGCATTTTGTGCACTACTTGTCTTTATCGGCATAAGAAAAGATGAGAGAAAGAAAAAATGACAGTCTTATTGGTGAAAATTCTCATAGACACCATAAGATGATTGTGAGTTGAGAGAAACAAAAATAAGAGTCTTATTGGTAAAACCCCTCACAGGCACCACAAGGCTATTGTGAGTTGAAAAAAATAAAAATAAGAGACTCGTTAACGAAAATTCTTAGAGCGTTACTAGCCGAACGAGGTTTATGAGTGCAATGGGATTGAGAAAATAAACTTGGTCTCAAGTTCAACGAGTTGAAAAATATTGATGAATATTTGAGATAAAAAAATTGAATTGTTCAATCTAAAATGCATGTCCTAATCCTTGGAGACGACTGTCTTGCTTAGATAAATTTTTCTTTATTTTGTTTTGAAAAAATAAACACCCATTGTCTTTTATTTTCTTTCTAGATTTATATTGTGTTTCTCTTGTCTGTTATCAAATTGAAAATCATTAATATTGTTCTCATTTCTTTGAGTCACATCTATGTCAAAGAAAGTAATAAAGGACTACAAAACTTGCTACCAACTTCTTCAATTGCACATAGCAAGCCAAAAGGCCAGCATATGAAGACAACATTGTCCAAAGTGAAGTAAAGTATCCAAAGAATTTTCATTAACTAATAGGTTGTGAACTCATGATAATAAAACGTTTCAATATAGTTTAGTTTGAAGACACGATAAGACAGAGGTATATTCTCTGCGTCACAGTCACTTTTGATAGCCAGAATTTGGGTCCTTGATGGAATACGTATTTGCGTCAGAGTCACTCTTAATAGCCTGAATTTGGGTTAATGGTGCAACAAGTTAATTACACACGCCAATAGTTTGAAGCTAGTTAAATGTGACAAGTACAAGAGCAATTGACTCAAAATCTAAAACCATAAATCAACCATCATGTTCTTCAATTCACAAGTTTTCTTTGTATAAAACAGGAATACGTGTTGCCTTCAAATTAAGGGCTTCAAAGACTAGATATCAAAAGATGTAATTTTTTCACTTCTGCAAATGCAAGAGGCAATATTGCTATACAGATTGTATAATCACAATCATGATAAAATTCATATTCCTTTACCCCTAAGAGACACACTTTCTAGTTAGTATCTTTCAAATTTCATTTATAGAATACACTCTTCCTAGTTTGATTTTTACTCCAAGAAGTCACACTTTCTAGTTAGAGTCGATTAACTCAATTCTTAGAAGATGCATTTTCTAGTTGAAATTTATCAATTCAATCCTTGAAATATGCACTTTCTAATACAATCCTTTAATTTAACCCCTAAGAGACGCACTCTCTGTTTTGGATCTTTTACATTTCATTTATAGGAAATGCACTTTTTAATTTGAACCTTTTCTCCTTGAAGATACACTTTCTAGTCAGAGTCCTTTAATTAACTCCTAGGAGATACACTTTCTAGTGTTGGTCATTCAGTTTTATCCTCAAGATATGCATTTATTGGTCAGAGCCTTGATTCTCCTTTGGATTGTGTATTTTTCAAGTAGTTATGAGTTGGTTTGACACTCACCAAAATTTTATGATAATAAACTGGGGAAACAATTTATTCCGGTTATTTGGGACTTTAATTTTTTGTTCAGGATCCTTTTGAAAAATGGTACTTCACTTTTTGTTCATAATAGTCCTGAAAAATGAGACTTTACTTTCAGTTCAAGATCCTCTTAGAAAGTGGGACTTTACTTTCTAATCAGGATCCTCCTGAAAAATGAGACTTAATTGTTTGTTCAAGACCCTTCTAAAAAATGAAACTTTATTTTTTATTCAAAGCCCTACTGAAAAATGAGACTTTTCCTAACAAATAAGACTTTATTTTCTGTTCAGAACCCTCCTGAAAAATGCACTTTATTTTCTGTTTCGGATCCTCTTGAAAAATGAAACTTTACTTTCTATTCAGGATCCTCATGGTAAATGAGACTTTATTTTCTATTCAGGATCCTTCTAAAAAATAAAATTTTATTTTTCTATTCATGATCCTCCTAGAAGATGGGACTTTACTTTCTGTTTAGGATTCTCATGCGAAATGAGACTTTACTTTTTGTTTAGAACCCTCCTAAATTACTGAAACTTTATTTTCTGTTCAGAACCCTCCTAAAAAAAGGGAGACTTTACTTTCTGTTCAGAACCCTTCTAGAAATGTGATTTTAATTTTCTGTTTGGGACCCTCCTAGAAATGGGATTAACATGACCCTCATGAAGAATAGACTTAGCAGGACCCTTCTGGAAAGTAAGACTTTAATTTTCTGTTCGAGACCCTTCTAGAAATGGGATTATCAATTGAGACTCTTATAGAAATGAGATTTTCAGAACTCTCTTAGAAATAGGATCAGCAGGGCCCTCCTAAAAAGTGGGATTAGCAGGACACTTCTGGAGAATGACGGCTATTCAGAACCCTCCTATAAATAGAATTATTGATCGAAACACTTACATAAATAAAAATATTGGGACCCTCCTAGAAATGGGATTAGCAGGACCCTCCTGAAGAATGAGATTAGCAGGAACCTCTTGAACAATGAGACTTTATTTTCTATTCAGGACCCTCCTGGAAAATGAGATCTTTCTTTAGCATAATCCCTTTAAGATAAATTTTGTTCTAGTTCACTATTAGATTTTGATTTTAGGAATTCGCCTAGAAAATAGGGTGAACACTGTCATTTTAAGTCCAGAAGCTTGCTTGACGAACATTGTTGAACATAGGGATAATAAGCAGTGTTTGATTAAGAGTATGAGTAGCCATGAATCAGTTACATAATTGAGCAGTAACTATACTAATTTAGTTCTTGTAGGATTATAAGTCTAAGCATATGTATAGCTAGAATTAAACTCTCATCATACTTGTATTACTTGTACTAGCCTTCTAGCTCTCTCCTATAAATATGAGCATATGTAATCTCGATTATTTATCAATAAAATAATCAATTTTCTTCCAATTTTTTTTTGAGTTTTTCATATGGTATCAGAGAAATAGAACATCTCTTGTTGCGGAAAAGTGTTGAGAACTTAAAACTATTTCTTTCCCTTTAAAAAATAGATGCAATGGCCCCTTCAATCAAAACTCTCTCTACTTTCTCACTTTACCATCTCATTGCCTCATGTACCATCAAGCTTAAGCTAACTAACTATCTGATATGGAGGACACAAATGAAGCAGCTGATTCAGGTTTTAAAACCAACCTATCTTATAAATAAGGAAATAACTACATCACCATCTACTAAACCTACCACAAAGGCTACTGAAACTAGTACTAGAAGGATGTTGAAGATAGTAGCAGTAAAGATAATTGGGAGAAGAAGGTTGTCTTACTCAGAAGTTGGATCTCAGGCACACTGTCTGAGGAGAGCATGTACTTGATAATAGGATGCTCAACTGCTAAGAAAATATGGGAGTGTTTGGAAGAGGCCTACCTTCAAGCTACAAAGGACAAGGAGTTCCAACTTAAACAATAACTACAAAAATGTTAAGTTGGGAAGCAAGAAGATGGATGAATATATCAAAGAGTTCAAAGGTATTTGTGATGGATTTGTAGCCATACACAAGCCTGTTGATGAGGATAGCAAAGTTATCTACTTTGCTAGAGGCTTGGGTCTTAAATACAAGACATTAAGGACTGTCATGTTAGGTAGGGTACCCTATCCTACTCTAAGTTTGTTTGTCAATGATCTCAGGGGAAATGACATGAGAGAGGATGATGAAGAAGTTCCACAACAATAACAAAATTTTAATATAACATTCTCTGCTCAAAGGGGCAAGGGAAGAGAAAATTTCTATCGAGGTCGAGGTAACAATAACTTCAAATCCAAGGGAAGAGGTTTTAGACTTGATGGACAAGGAAACAGTTTTGGACAAGGAAACATTAATCAGAGTAATCAAAATACTCAAAGTAGAAATAAAAACAAAGGTAAAGACACCTTCGAGGTATATCAAATTTGTGGTAGGCACAACCACACTGCTCTAAAGTGTTTATGCAGGTGGGATTATTCATATCAGGCTGCAAATGAATTACCATAAGCACTAACTATTGTGAATCTACATAATACTTCAGCAGAGGATGACAATATGTATGTGGACTCGAGAGCCAACAATCATATGACAAATAACTCAGGTAATCTAACTGACCATAAAGACTATAATGGATCTGATAAGATCATTATTAGAAAAGGATCAAAGTTAGATATTACTCATATTGGAGTACAACTAAATCAGGTTTGAAATTAAAGAAAGTTCTTTTTGTTCCAACGATTACTAAGAATCTATTTTTCGTTCATAAGATTGCAAAGGATAACTCATGTACTCTTGAATTTGATGAATTTGACTTTGTTGTAATAGGACAATAAGAAAAGGACACTACTAGCCAAGATATCTAGGAAAGATGGACTTTATGCATCGGAGGATAACAATCTTTATGTCTTAACTGCATCACAAGACTGGAAGAGCTCAAACAACATATGGCATGCTAGATTAGGATATTCTAGTTTAAAGTTGTTGAAAATTTTGAGTAGAAATAGTTGCATTGATGTTAGTAGTTGGAATAAAGTGCCTACTGTTTGTTCTAGTTGTCAATTGGGAAAAGGATGTAAATTGCCATTTTCCTTGAGAAATAAAATTGAAAAAAAACCGTTGTTGAAAATATATTATGATCTTTGGGAACCTGCTCCTGTTGACTCTTTTCAACAAATGAGGTATTATGTCGTGTTTTTAGATGATAACACATGGTTTACACGGATCTATCCATTGAAAAAGAAATCAAAATTCTTTGAAGTATTTTTGAAATTTCATAAAATAGTGAAAAAACAATTCTCAAAAACTATTAAAATATTTTAGTGTGATGGAGATGGTGAATTTATCAACATAAACTTTATCAAGCACTTGGATGACTGTGGAATTATTACGAAACTTTCATGTCCTAATACACCGGAAAAAAATGGCATCACTGGAAGAAAACACAGAGATATAGTTGAGACTGGTTTGACTTTGTTGTTTCATGGCAAACTACCATTGTTTCTATGGGTAAAAGCTTTGTTAACTATTGTATTTATCATAAACAGGCTTCCCTCCATAGTGTTAAAAATGAAAACTCCTTTTGTTAAGTTGTATGGTGCACAACCTGACTATAATAATCTCAAAGTGTTTGGATATAAGTGTTTTCCCTATTTGAAAGGTATCACAAAGTTCAGTCCCAAAACTTATCACTGTGTGTTTATTGGATAGAGTAATCTACATAAGGGCTATAAATATTATCACTCTCCAATAAGAAGAGTGTATGTGTTTAGACATGTGGTGTTTGATGAAGGTACATTGCCTTATGTACGTTCAGATCAATCTTAGGAACAAATTGATATACCTACTCACCTAGCTACTTTTGTTGAATTTTTCTCCAAGTTGCAAGTTCCAAACATTTTTATCTCAACTTCAGGGGAAGTTTTGTCTAGCAGTTCTCATAATGTTAAAAAGGGAAATAGTAGCAATGCATCTGGAGATGAAGCAGTTTATGTGCTTTTCGACCTAGATAATAAGAAGACCAGTAATGAAGAAATCTAAAAAGTTGTTTCCGATCCTCATTCCCTAGTACATGATTCAACAGCCACTAAAAGATAATTGCAAGAGGATGTCATTAGTATTCAATTAAATGATGAGTACAATGAATCAACAAGTCCAAAAACCAACACAATCCAGTTCACCATAATTTAATGTCCGCTCTATTCATGAATCTCAATGCATACAGTTGGACGTTGATTTTTCAAAGAGGTTTAACACTAACACTCAATAGGAATGAGTTGTGACAAGTGCTGAAGAAGATGTTGATAATAGTTCTGTAGCTCAAGCAGTTCCTCAAGGACATCATATGGTGACAAAAACAAAGCAAGGTTAGATAACACCACACATAAGGCTCTTGTTTCAAACCAGAAAAGAGTCACACACAGAACCAAAAACTATCAAGGAGGCGCCGAAGTTCCACTTTGGCTTACAACTATGCAAGAGAAGATTAAGGCATTACACTACAACCAATCTTAGACTTTAGTTCCTAGGACTGCAGGAATGAACATAGTGGGATCAAAATGGACATTTAAAACTAAGTTGAAGCCAGATGGAACCATTAAAAGGTACAAAGTGAGTGCAGAAGGCTTCTCTCAACGTGAAGGGATTGATTTTGAGAAGACCTTTAGTCCTGTGTTAAGGCTACAACTATAAGAGTAGTTCTTTCAGTGGCTATGATTTCTAAATGGAAAATCAGACAATTAGATGTCAAAAATGCTTTTCTACATGGTCATCTATTGAAAGAAGTACACATGAGCCAAAACCTTGGGTTTGCTGATCATAAGTATCTAGATCATATGTGTTTGCTAAAAAATGCTTTATATGGTCTTAAACAAGCACCAAGAGCCTGGTTTGATAGGTTTAGTTTGTATTTGCTTCACCTTGGTTTTCTATGCAGTATAATAGATCCTTCTTTGTTCACACTTCTCTATCATAAGGGAATAATTCTCCTTCTTTTGTATGTAGATGATATTATAGTGATAGGAATTAATCTATAACATGTCTCCAAAATTGTTACAAAGCTCGGGAAAGAATTTTCGATGAAGGATCTTGGACCTCTTGATTTCTTCTTAGGAATTGAGGTCAAATACTTCTCAGAGGAATCCATTTGAGTCAAGGGAAGTATGCTGCTAAACTCTTGAGAAAGATTGACATGACACTAGCAAAGACAGTGTATACTCCTCTAGCTCAGAAACATGGATTGCATGAAGCTATTGGAAGTGCTGTAGATGTCTTTTCTTATAGAAGCATTGTGGGTAGTTTGCAATACTTAAATCTCACTCGAACAGATATAACTCTTAAAGTCAATCTAGCTAGTCAGTTTATGCAAAGACCTAACAATGAACATTTTCAAGAAGTCAAAAAAATACTCAGGTATATCAATGGAATGCTACATCACAGACTCAAGATAATCTCACAATCTTATTATCGGCTGAATGGCTACTCAGATGCTAACTGGGGGGTTGTTGTACTACAAAGAAGTTGACTACAGACTATAACATCTATCTTGGTTCAAATTGTACTCGTGGGTATACAAGAAGCAATCTACAGTAGTCAGGTCTAGTGATAAAGCTAAATATAGTGCTTTGGTATCCACTGCAGCTAAAATGACCTGGATCACCTACATTCTCCATGATATTGGAGTCTATCTAAAGACAATTGTAACCTTGTTCTGTGATTATTTGGGTGCTCTCTACATGGTAATGAATCTAATCATGCATACTAGGGCCAAGTATGTGGACATGGATTATCATTTCGTTCATGTAAAGGCAGCCAGAGGATAACTGCTTACACAGTTTGTAAGGTCCAAGGATCAACTAGCTAACATCCATATGAAGGTTTTGGCAAAGCAGATATTTGTTAGTTTTCAAAGCAAGCTAAGAGTGACTGTTCTGCCTCTCACTAGCTTGTGGGGAAGCGTTGAAGATAGGGATTAGAAGCAGTGTTTTATTAGAAGTGTGAGCATTCATAAACTAGTTACATAATTAAGCAGTAACTGTACTAGTTTAGTTCCTGTAAGAGTCTAAGTCTAAGCATATGAATAGCTAGAATTAAACTCTCATCATACTTGTATTACTTGTACTAGGTTGCTAACGCTCTCCTATAAATAAGAGCATATGTAATATCAATTATTTATAAATAAAAAAATTATTTCTCTTCCAAAACAGCTTGAGTTTTCCACAAACAGGGTGAAGACTTTCAATTTCAAGTTTAGAAGCACACTTGAAGAATAGGGTTAAGACTTTCAATTTTCAAGTTCATCTCTATTATCAAAAGATGCATGGATAAATAGTTCATTTTCAAAGTTCAATGCAAGAGGGAACAAGTATTTTTTCATTTAAGAAAGCATGAACATTCAGGTCAAGATTAAGAGAAGTTGCATAAATAGAATTTGTAATTTTATTTTCCTCTTTAACTTTTAATTTTCATTTTGATGTAATGACAGCAGCCGTGGATCGGATCCTCAGCGAGACCTCACTTGATTCTCCATCTTGGTATAGTCTTTTTTTTACCCCTTGAACTACACATGACCTAATTTTCTTATAATCCGGGATAGGTGGGGTGTCCAAAACCAGGACTCAATTGCATTCTTTCTTTTCTCCTTTTTGAATAATGATTGGGTCAAAACTTACCTCGTTCTCTACTTCTTTGTCTGAAAATACTTCGTGTCTATAGTCAAAGAGGGGCATGATATAGGCACGTAATTGTTGACCCTCGAGGCATCATATTTCATTTTATTGTATTAGTTTTAATTAACCTTCTCTTTATAAGAAAAATAAAAAATTAAAAAATAGTGACAAATCAAATTATGTCACTTGGTGCAATTCCATTAGTCCAAAAATTATTACTCCCTCATTTTAAAAAGAATGACCTAGTTTGACTTGGCACAGAGTTTAAGAAAATAAAGCAGACTTTTGAATCTTGTGGTCTTAAATTAAAGATATGTCAAATGTACCAAAATGTTCTTCAATCTTGTGGTCTTAAACATGCCACGTGGAAAGTTAAAATTTAAAGTTGCTAAAAAGGGAAATGGGTCATTCTTTTTTAAATGAATTAAAAAGGAAAGTAGGTCATTCTTTTTGAAATGGAAGGAGTATTTAACTTTTATTTATTTCATTCTTGTCTTACCCATCGAAATTTGCTAGGCTATAATACTCTCACACACACCCTAATCAAATTACACTATCATCACATGAGACTTTTTGTAAGTCAAAAAATTAAATAAAATTATCTCATCCTCCACCTCAATGTACTAATATAGACCTACCTACACTGAATAAACGACTCTCTATGATTTCAACTGGACCCAACCCCAAGGAAGAACATTAACAAAATACACAACAAGTAGCAACATCACAAACATTTCCTATCCTCTATTTTTTTTAAATCATGCTTAATTTCCATGAACATACACCAACAACAAACCTTCCCCCTCATTACACCATTAAATTAACATACCAACAACACTCGCCACCCACCCACAGTAACAACCAACCATAACAATACCATAATATATACACACAAAATATAAAAACAATAAGGACGGGAGAGAAAATAGTAACCAATTTATGAGAAAATGGAGACCACCATTAACACCTCTTTCTCCTCTTCCGGCCAACCACTGCCATAAAAAATACCATATAAACAACAACTCTATTCCAGCCACCTCCATTCTTTCCTTTCAATTTATCCAGGGAAACAATCGATCATTAGCACACCCACAAATATCACCTCCACTCTTCTTTTAACAGAGAAGTTTTCAATAAACCAATCACTAATACTTATCCTTACAAATACACACAACACAATACATAATAAAAATTCCATAAAATACATAGAGAAAAAGGCGAGTAGAGAGTCGCCGATACAGAAGAGAAAAATGAGAGAAAGAGGGATTGAGGTTCTTTGTCATCTTGTCGATTTTAATCCACCACCACATCCTCGAAAACAACATTAAAAATCCCTCCAACCATTAGCAATTGGTGATTATCAAACTAATCTCTAATCTAGCATGAAATCTAATAGCCAAAATCCGAGAAGGGTAGAAGTAGTTGGATCGTTGTCCATATTTTAATTAGTAAGGTTCATCGGTTCGTCTTGGTATGCAGGTTTCTCATCCGTGGAAATCAGTTTCTTTGATCAAATTTCAAGTCGATTTTGAGGTCTAGTTCTCATTTAATCTCTATAGAATATAAAATTTCTCTTTGGGCCGAATCTTCTCTGTATTTGATTTTTATTGATTTGATATTTCGTGGGTGTGAATTAATTCAAAAAGTTGGCATGAAGTAGTCATATTGCTGTTTTTTTGATGTTATACAGTATGAAATTGGTATCAATTGGTTTTGCGATAATTAATTTAACTTGGAGAAGAGAGTACAAATTTTGATAAATTCATAACATGTTTGGTTTTGAAGAGTTGCAGTGGACTGTTGCTCAACTCTGGGACCTATTTTTTGATGAACTTAAGCAATAATAACTAGGAGAACGAAAAACCTATAAAGTGCGTGGAGAAAGTAAATAGGAGACACAAAAGTTTTACGTGGAAACTCCTTTATCAAGGTAGAAAAACCGCGACCTACCTTTAGGATTTCTAAGCTCCACTATATCCAAGCAAGTTCTTGAATGCAGACTCCAGACCGCAGGACTAAACTCTTCATCCTTAATCTCCAAGTAATAACTCTATTACAAGGAAAATATATGCAGTAACTCTACTGCTTCAACCTCCAGCTAACTCTAAATGGACATACCAAGCTAACTCTAGCTTAAGAATTACGTAATTCTAGATGATTGTAAAGAAAATTGGTTTACATCATAACACCTACAAATAATCATAAGCAATAGTAGGCAAACATTTAAGAGCACATTACAAAGACTCAAATACAAAAAGGAAATAAATACTTCTTGATGAATTATCAGTTCCCTATTGCAAAATGAAGTCTTTGATTCCAGCTTTAGAGATATATTTAGTTGTAAGAATATGAAAGCGATGGTTTTCTTATTAAAGAAGATAAACAATATATGGTATGACACAAGAAAACCTAGGAGTGATCCCATTGGCTGAGACAAAAAAGGTGGCAACCATATTTTCACCAACTTTTGTACTTTGCATCAGCTGTAACAGTTGACTGTGATAGTGACATGTGAACCCAACCTGTTCCCTAAGTGGTAGCAGCTTTTTCATCACATAATCTCCAAGAAATAGGTCCCAACATATAATTTATCAATCATCAAAACTAAGGACTTAAAAATTTACCTCTTTTTATTGATGACAAACCCAAGCAAGCATTCAACATCTTCAAACATCCACACAACACACAACCTACACAATAGGACTCACCAACAACAAACTATAACAGTTCCCCCTATCACTGATACCTCTAAGTATCCTGCACAAACCTTAACCCCCTGTCTATGAGCGTTATGTTCCCCTTGAGTGTGAGAACCATGTCTCCCACTTAGCCAAAATCATATCATGTACTACAACCCAGCTACAATATGCACATAATAGGTACAGGTATGCATAACTACATCTTAACTTCCCCCTTTAGGCATCATCAAAGAGATTAAGCAGTAAACCAAGCATAAATAAGCATACATATTAATTCATGTCCAATGAGATAACACTACCATATGCAAGGAACATTAGATAAAAATAAAGGAACGGATAATACAAAAGAAAAACATTAAAATATTAATTAAATCAGTATTAAATACTATTCAAACATAGTAACCTCAAAAAAAGATAATAATTATGTCAAATTTATCCCAAAAACAATAAATAAAGGTGGGGGCTAAAGAAAAGGAGTGGGGACTAGATAGAGATGGGTTCTAGAAAGAAGCTTTAGACAACTGCCTAAGAAGGATTTTCATCCTCTCACTCTCATCAACATATGCCTTAAGAATTTATTGAGTTAGTTCTTCATTATTGGTAGTTAAGTATTCAATCTTGGCTTCTAGCTTCTTCACCCTTTCCTACAGGGAAACATTTTTAGTGCATATTTCCTTTTCTGAACCTGTTCCCATTTCACCTTCTTTTGCAGTTTTGGCCTTTAATATAGCAAACTCTGCATCCTGTAGAGAAATCATGGAAATCATAGACTCTATCTCTTCCTTTAAAATCCTTTATACATCGACCAATTTAGACATTAGAGTCTTGGCTTTTGCCCTACCTCTCATGGGCACACACTCATTGTCCTCCAAAGTGGTCATGTTAAATATTTTCTTAATAGATCCAATTTCCCTATTTAGAAACCACACTAAAGTAAGCAAAAATCTTATTAAGCCAGAATCCATACACTAAACCATATTTACCATCTTTGGCAGTCATCACTCAAAGTTGTAATACCCTTCAAACCAGGTTCCCTAGAAGTAGGTAAATCTTTAAATAGGGTTTCATTGAAGGAGAAACTTCCTAACTTGCTAGAGAATTCAAAATTGTCGGGTGATGAACCTGGTTGGTCAAATGGGGTCTTTTGGATTTGTTGACTTGAGAGACGGTTGCAGAAATTTTTCTTAGAGAAAGTCAATTTAGGATTCTTCCTCTCCGAGGACAATGTGTTTATAGGGATCATCTTAGGCATCTCCTTCTCTATCTGAAGAGGGATTGGTTTTATATTTGAACTTGGTATTAGTAATCTCATCTCTTTTTGAGAGTGGATTATTAGGATTTTCTATCATCTTTCGAGAATTGAAATACCTAGCAATTTTGCATAGGAAAAAAAGAGTGAACTTAGTAATAACAAACAATTCTTCTAACACAGAAGGAATGGAAAATGTATATGTTACTTTCAATGGAATAGGTTCACTCTTTTATGAGGACGAGGAGGGATTTGATATTGTAGAGATTTGGTGAACTATGAGTAAAGGAATAATATGAATATTTTGGAAAAGGGTTTGGGAACTGATAAGGCTCTATTAGAGAAAATTTTCAAAATGAGAGAAAAAAATAATTTTTGATTTTAAATAAGACATTAAGGGAATGGTTGAGATTGAATGATTAGATGTGTCTGAAGAGACGTGTTTGATCAGATGGACGTATTTCTTGGACTTAAAGTATAAGTGACAGCCTTTTAGAAGAGAAGGGAGATGATGTGACACATATCATTTAATGTTTAAAATAGTCACGATTTAGGAATAGTAAATGATACTGACCTAATTAGGGACCTAGTACCTATGTGATCTTTGAATAGAAACATTTTATTCTATCTCTCCTTTTCTTTCTCATCTTATTCTTCTTGCCTTGGGTGTATATCTGCAGAAGATATAAACTGAATTAGACATGTCTATCGGTACCACACCATGATACCTACTTACCAAATCATATGCATAAAAGAAGAATTATGAAAGCAGTCAACATTTATCAGAATCTCATCAGCTCCATCTCTTCATGTTTCACTCAATCAGTACCCTACCAACAAGGAGGTATGGTCTACTGTAAGAGGCAATCCTTCAATACTTTGATTATATGATCCGAGCATCCAGCATCAACATCCCTACATTGGTTGCTTCCTCTTGCTTTTCCCTATATCAAAAATTAGTTGTTAGTCTTCGAAACCCATTTTAATTCGAGTTCTCAATAGGGAGATAGAGGAAAGATCAACTTCTTCCTTGTCCAGCTGGGTAATCTTTATTTATTTCTTCTTCAAGCAGTGAGATTTATCATATATCCCTGAGTTGATTCTTTGAATGGAAAAATTTCTCCTGTGTCCATCATTCCCACAATGTGTGCATAGAGGATTTTCCTTTCTCCTTGCATGTATGACCAAAGGGTTTAAAGCCTTACCTTGACTGTGGAACCTAAACTTCTCCTGCTTTTGGACTCTTAGTTGGTGAGGGTAGTCAGAGATTATGATGAAGTGGTCCACCTGAGAGCCTATTCAAGCTCAGTTTTGGCCCTAACCAGTTCTCTTTTAAGAGTAGAGTTTCTTTTAAGTGAAGCAGTCATAATAGCTTTAATTTCAGCTACTTTGTTTTTAGCTAAAACTGTATCCTGCTTCCTTCACCCTTTTCCTGGGAATACTGCTTAGTGATTTCACCTATTTGTTTACTCAAAGGATTATTCTCACGCAAAAGATTTTTGCAAGTTTCTTGATGCTCAACCACTTGCACACTTAGTTCAACCAATTTTTCTTCACACTTTCCAAGATCTTCGTTCAACTTTACCTTTTGATTAGTGAGTTCAGTAACCTGGACACTCAACTCAATAACTTCTTCCTTATATTTTCCAAGGGCTTCCTTCAAATTCTCTTTGTTTTTAGTAAGCTAATTCACTGAATCAATCAGTATAGAGGCAAGAGATCTCAGCTTACTGAGGAAATAATCCTTTAGATTTTCCTTGATGTCCAGGAGAGTCCCAAGTTTACCTTCATCATCATTAGTGTCTTCCATCAAAGAAATGAGTGAATCAAAAACTTATACTTCATCTTCCATCACCATCATGGAGATATTTTCTCTTTGCACTGATTCATCTGAGTTACTTGATGAATCACTCCAAAAGATTGAAAGCACTTGATTTTCAACCTTGCCAGCTGCAAATTTCTTGCTATACTTCACAGGAAACTGTTTCTTTTCTCTTTCCTTGCTAACAGTTTGTCTGGCATAAACCTTGTGCTCAACCTTGTCCATTGGAAATCCTTGTGTAATGGCCTAGCCTGCCACATTTATGAAAGACATCATTCCCCTTTGTTCCATTAAAGTACTTGCTAGATTCACCTCTTATAAGTAGAGCCCTTGACTTTTTCAAAGCTTTAAGTACCCATTTAGAAATATAAGTTTTTTCATCATCTTCAGCTCTGTATCTTGTGTGCACTTCAGAACCAGATTCTTTTCCACTTTAGGCTCATCCTTTAACCTTCTAAGTTTTTTAGGCTCATCCTTTAACCTTCTAAGTTTTTTTAACATCTCATAGGTTTTGAGGTTTCCAATGAGCTCATCCATGGCCATTTTATTCAGATTTCTTATTTTAGTGATTAAATTAACTTTGCTTTTCCATATTTTAGGAAGAACGCTTAAGACTTTCTTAACCTACTTATGGGTAGGGATGTCCTCACTCAGACAATGCACCTCATTTGTTACTGCAATAAACCTTTTGTGCATGTCTTGAATGGACTCTTATTTTCTCATGGTAAAGGTCTCATATTGATTTGTCAACATATATACTTTGGATTGCTTAACCTGACTAGTTTCTTTGTAGCCTGTCTGAAGAAAATCTCAGATCTCCTTAGCTGTCTGACAGGCAGAGATCCTGTTGTACTCATCAGGACCAATACCACAGACAAGTATCTTCTTGGCCTTATAGTTTTTATCTATCTTCTTTCTATTAGTATCATCAAAATCCTTCTTGGTCTTGGGAACTCGTGAGGTCATATCACCAATCTTTATTGCCCTTGTGGGAAAAAAAAGGACATCCTCAAAGACATCCCATACCTCTGTATTTTCATCGATAATAAAGTCATGCATCCTTGTCTTCCCCCACCTATTATATTCACCATTGATTCTTGGTGGTTTAGTGGTTGACTAGCCTTCTTCTAGATTTAGAGGAGCATCCATTTCTAAAGATCCTTCCAAGGTGTTAGCCTTTTCTATGAAAAACCTACTCTGATACTAAATAAAGAGTTGCAGCGGAATGTTTCTCAACTCTGGGACCAGTTGACAGATGAACTCAAGCAACGATAACTAGGAGAAAGGAAAAATATAAATTGTATGGAGAAAGTAAATAACAGACACAAGAGTTTTGTGTGGTAACTCCTCACTCTAGGGAGAAAAAACATGACCTACCTCCAATATTTCTAAGCTCCACTATATCTAAGCAACTTCTTGAATATAGACTCCAGACCTCGGGATTAAACTCTTAATCCTTAATTTCCTAGTAAAAACTCTATTACAAGGAAAACATAAGCAGTAATTCTACTGCTTCAACCTCAACTAACTCTTAGTCGACATACCAAGCTAACTCTAGCTTGAGAATCACCTAACTCTAAATAATTACAAAGAAAGCTGGTGTACACCACTACATCTTTAAACAAACATAAGTAGCAGTAGGCAAATATTTAAGAGCATATTACAAAGACTCAAATACAACAAGGAAATAAAATACGACTTGATGAACTATTAGTTCCCTATTGCAAAATGGAGTCTTTGATTTTAGTTTTTGAGAGATATTTGATTGCAAGAATATAGAAGCGATGGTTTTCTTGTTGAAGAAGATGAACAATATATGGTATGACCCAAAAAAACTTAGGAGAGATCCCATTGGCTGAGACAAAAAGGTGGCAACATCATTTCACTAACTTTTGTACTTTGCATCAGCTGTGATAGTTAATTGTGATAGTGATAAGTGAGCCCAACCTGTTCCCTAAGTGGTAGCATCTTTGTTATCACATAATCTCTAGAAAATAAGTCTCAACATATAATTTGTCAATCATCAAAACTAAGGACTTAACAGGTTTATTTGATTGGTTGTTGCTGTAATTTAAATTGGTTATCAATCGTCAGTAGCATGTTAGGCAGCTTTGGCAAACTTAGGTATTGATATTGAATTGTATTTGAATCGCTTGCTTTCTTGCATGTTATTTTATCGTTTGATTCAAATGTATTCATTTATCAGGGTATGCTTTGAGAAATATGTATTTGGATGTAGTTCGTGATCAAGAACCAGGATGTCAGATAAAGTATACTTTTCGGATAAAATAGGCTAGTATAGATTTATTTTTCATACTTTTTCTTTTATTTTGGACCGTATAATTGGATCAAACTTTATTTTTGTTTTGAACTCTTTATTGTTTGTATACTTTATGTGTTTTTGTGAGTTTACTATTTTATGGCATTTATTTAGTCGATACGAGTCAACAAAGCAACCGTACTTAAACCACGGGATATAGGGGTGCACAACCTTTTCCCCGGTCAACAAAATTTCTTAACCAAAATCTCTATCGGCTAATATGTATTTTAAGAGAAAAATGTTTTGAAAAAAATATTTTAAAAGGTGATGTGGTAGATCAAATTAATGCCAAGTGACGACTCTAAATTTTAATTATCAATCCCTTTTCGAAACACTTTTTACTCTAAATTTTAATTATCAATCCCTTTTTGAAACACTTTTTTTGCACTTTTAATAATTAAAAACCCTTTTGAACTTTCAATTAATTTTTTGATAAAAAAAAAGTGTGACAAGTACCATGAAATATTATTAGGAACATTAAGTTTAGTATTTGATTGAGATAGTGGTGCATGAGTTAGATTTTCTTAGAAACATTGTAATGTGTGAAGAAACAACACCACTACAGGAACAAATAACTGGGGAGTATGGTTTTTTCTTTTTCACCATAACTTCTAGACATGTTTATTGTGATGTGGATTATTTTTTAGAAGAAGCTTGCAGATGATAAGTTAGACCTTCCCAATTTACTGATGACACATATTCTTATAACAAAGAACATAGTTATGACAGTTACCCGTTGTGGTCAAAAAGGTTCAGAGTCCTACTGTAATACTTCCTTCGTCCTAGAGTGATGTTGCTTTAGCTTCCCTCACATTCATTAAGGAAAATGATAAAAATAAGATGCCATTTATTAAGCTGTCCATATTTATTAGATGTTTGTTTAATAATTGGATATTATTAAGTAGTTGTTTAATATGAAGGTATAAGTGAAAATAATTATTAATTATTGCCTTGAATCTTTAAAGTGATATTATTTTGAGATATTTTTTTTATTGCTAAAACAATATTTATTTTGGGAGGGAGAAAGTAGGTTTGTTCAACAATGAACTGCAACTATTAAGTCAACCGCAAAAATTAACTTATTTGCTTATTGGTATTGGGTTATCAGAATAACTGAAACACCTAGGTTTCTGGACTTTAATGTTTTTTTTGTAATTATGATATTTGAACCCAATATGACTCATGGGTATGAGCCATATGTTGGGGTACAGATAGTAAGGTCCAATCATATACTGACTAGTGTTGGTTAGTGGGATGGATTTTGGTTTGAATGAGTACAACTTAGGGTTACAAGTCGTATTGGAGGTTATAGATTGTTTGGTTACTTAACTTAATCTTATACTTGGTTAGTTAGGTTGGATCATAGAAGGAATGGATCATCATGAGCCATAAACTAGGGTACGAGTCATTCCCAAGACTCGTATGGTGGACAGTGTCTAAATCTTCCTTGCATTTTAATCTGCCAGAGGTACGGTGAAAGGTACGGATCATATTCTTTGGATAAGACTTAGTTGGGTGAGTTGTATGCTGGATAGCGTTTGATCTAAAGGTTGAGGATAAGGGTACGAGTGGAGGGTACCACTCGTATCAAAAGGTATGACTCGTGTGGGTCAGTCGTATCCCTGTGATGGGATTTTGGTATAACTTAAGTGGGGGTATTATGGGTATTTCCCCACTTATCCTAATAAGGCCCCATGACTTCTAACCTACTTAAGTGATTATTTACCCTATTGTTCTATTTATTAACACTTAGAAACTTTTCTAAAATACTCCATAATTCTCTCAAGAGCTTTTGGGCAAGGGAATCTAGAGTTTCAACTAAAGGATCAATTTGGGGCTTGTCTTAGTGATTTCTTTCCATCATCATCTTGGTTGAAGGCATGTTCTCTTCCCTCATTGTTAATTTTATATAAAGGCATGGTATTATAAATGTTTCCATGATTTAATTAATTGTATGATTTTGGTTTTCAAATTTGAATTGGGGGTTTTGATGTTAAATGGTTGGTCATGGTTTCCGATGGTTTTAATTATGCTTTTATATGCATTAATAGTGGTGTTGCATATAATTTTGTTACTATGGAGAATAAGATTTCTGTTCGGTTAATAGGGATTGTTCGGTTAATAAGGTTTATACGTGGGCGAATAAGATTCCTATGGCTTCATCTTCTGCTCTTACACTTGGTGGTGTTACATATACTTCTGTTACTGCTCCTGGTTCTAGTTTTGGTCAGAATACGTTGTATGCTTTAGTGTATCGACAGGAATCCAAGGCATCACTTGATGTCTTTACTGGTATGTTACAACTTTTCTCCCGTAACATATATTATTTTTCTTGATTTGGGGTCTACTCTCTTCTATATAAATCCTTATGTGGCTGTATCTTTTGGTTTTTATTTAGAAGTTATTTTGGATCCTTTTTCTATTTCTACTCGGTAGGTGACTTGATTATTGGTATGAGAGTCTATAGCGGGTATGTGGTATCTGTTGATGGCAAGCAGAACTTGGGCGATCTATTGGAGTTGGGTATAGTGGATTTCAATGTCATTTTTGGTATGGATTGGTTGCACTTTTATTATGCATCCTTGGATTGTCAGACCCGTAGGGTTATCTTTAGGTTTCCTGGTGAACCGGTTATAGAGTGGGAGGGTGTTTCTCTAGCTCCTAGGGGAAGATTTATTTCTTATCTTAGAGCTCAAAGGTTGATCTCTAAAGGCTGTCATTATTACTTGGTCCAGGTTAATTTCTAACTTGGAAGGTCCTTCTTTTCAGTCAGTTCCAATGGTTAATGAGTTTCCAGAGGTATTTTCGTATGATCTTCCTGGCATTCCTTTAGATAGGAAAATATAGATTGGTATTAATCTATTTCTGGACACTCATCCAATTTCTATTCCTTCGTATAGAATAAATCTGGCTGAGTTTAGGAAACTCAAGAAGCAACTTAAGAATCTTCTAGATAAGGGGTTTATTCATCCTAGTGTATCCCCATAGGGTGAACCAGTGTTGTTTGTGCTTAAGAAGGATGGTTCCCTTCGGATGTGCATTGATTATAGGCAGCTGAACAAGGTGACGGTCAAGAACAAGTATTCTTTTCCAAGGATAGATGATCTATTTGACTAGTTGGAAGGTGCCAAGTTTTTTTCTAAGATAAATATTTAGTCTGGGAACGATTAGCCAAATATTAGGAAGGTGGATATCCCTAAGATGAATTTTTGTACTCAGTATAGGCACTTTGAGTTTTTGGTGATGTTATTTGGATTGACTAATGCTTCATCAACATTTATGTATCTGATGAACAGGGTTTTTTGTCAGTACTTGGATTTTTTCATTATTGTGTTTATTAATGACATTTGGTTATTCGAAGAGTGAGGTGGATCATGCTAATCACCTTCGTGTGGTATTATAGACCTTGAGGGAACAACCGTTATATGCTAAGTTCTCCAAGTGTGAGTTTTGGTTGAACGCTGCAACTTTGTTGGGTCATATTATTTCTAGTGAGAGGATTATGGTGGATTCATAAAAGGTTGTTGTGGTGAAGAGGTGGCCTAGACCCATGAATTCATCCGACATTCAGAGCTTTTTGGGTTTAGCCAGGTATTATAGGTAGTTTATGGAAAGCTTTTCATAGATAGCTACTCCTTTGACTAAGTTAACTCAGAAAAAGGTTAAGTTTCCATGGTCGGATGTTTGTGAGGGGAGTTTTAAGAAGTTGAAGGATAAGCTAACTTTGGCTCCAAATTTGACTTTGCCAGAAGGCAATGATGGATTCGTGGTTTATTGTGATGCATCTCGAGTAGGTCTTAGTTGTGTTTTAATGTAGTATGGGAAGGTGATTGCCTATTCTTCCAGGCAGTTGAAGGTACATGAGAGGACTTATCCTACTAATGATTTGGAGCTATTAGCGACTGTGTTTGCTTTAAAAATATAGCCATATTATTTGTGTGGTATACACGTGGATATCTTTTTTGATCATAAGAGTCTACAGTATATGTTCACTCAGAAAGAGCTTAATCTTAGATAGAGGAGATAGCTTGAGCTTCTCAAAGACTATGATATGAGTCTTCACTACCACCCAGGTAAGGTTAACATGGTTGTTAATGCTCTTAGCAGGTTATCCATGGGGAGTTTGGCTTATGTGTAGGAAGGGAAGTGGGAATTGGTGAAGGATATTCACCGCTTAGCTAATCTTAGAGTTTTCCTCTTAGACTCCAAAGATGGTGGCGTAGTGGTGCAAGAAGTGTTTCAACTACCTCTTAGTGTAGAGATTAAGGAGAAGCAAGTGTTAGATCCTATCTTAATGAAAATCTAGAGTTATGTTGGTGGGGAAAAGGTAGTGGTGTTTGAGATCGATGACGATGGTACTTTATGGTACCAAGGGAGGTTGTGTGTTCCTGATGTCGATGTTTTGCGACAAATGATTCTGGTGAGGCATATTATTCTTGCTATATTGTTCATCCTAGCTCAACTAAGATGTATCACGATATCAAAGAGATCTATTGGTGGAATGGCATAAAGAGGGATGTAAATGATTTTATAGCCAAGTGCATGGTGTGTCAACAGGTTAAGGCTGAGCACATGAGGCTAGGAGAGTTATATCAAGAGGCTGAATTGCCCAAATAGAAGTGGGAAGTGATCAATATAAACTTCATTACTGGTCTTACTCGGTATCAGAATCGATATGATTCGATTTGGGTCATCGTGGCTAAGATGACCAAGTCTACGCACTTTTTGCTAGTGCGGACTACCTTTTTAGTGGAGGATTATACAAAGCTGTATCTTCAGGAGATTGTATATTTGCATGGGGTGCTTATTTTGATTATATCTAATTGTGGCACGCAGTTTACATCTCATTTTTGGCAATCTTTTCAGAAAGGATTGGGGACTAAGGTTAGTCAAGTACTGATTTCTATCCGTAGATGAATGGGCAGGCGAAGAGAACTATTTAGACACTGTAGGATATTTTTTGGGCTTGTGTGATTGATTATGGTGGCAATTGGGCCGAGCATCTACCTTTGGTGGAGTTTGTTTACAATAATAGCTATCATTCTAGTATTGGTATGGCCCTTTTTGAGACATTATATGGTAGGAGGTGTAGATCTCCTATTTATTGGTTTGAGCTTGGTGAGGCGGACATGTTTGGTCCAAACTTGGTTTACCAAGCTATGAAGAAGGTGAAGGTGATTCGGGAGAGTCTTAAGGCTACCCAAAGTCGCAAAAAGTCCTATGTGGATGTTAGGCATAGAGACTTAGAGTTTGATGTTGGGGAAAAGGTTTTTCTTAAGGTATCTCCCATGAAAGAAGTAGTGCAGTTTAGCAAAAAGGGGAAGCTCAGTCCCCGATCTGTGGGTCCTTATGTGGTTTTACAGAGAATTGGTAATGTTGCTTATGAGTTAGAGTTCCCTTCTAGCTTGAGCTTGGTTTATTCGGTCTTTCATGTTTCCATGTTGAGAAAGTGCATTACTGATCCTTCTTCGGTTATTCCTTTGGAAGGATTGGGTATCACTGATTCTGTCTTATGAAGAAGTCCCAGTTGAGATCTTGGATAGGCAGGTTTGTCAGTTGCGGACCAAGGATGTGGCTTTGGTTAAGGTTTTTTGGGCAAAACCTTAAGGTGGAAGAAGCTACATATGAAGTGGAGGAGGACACAAAGTCTAAATATCCATATTTGTTTTCTGCTTCTGGGATTCGTACGGAAGGTATGTGTCTTTAACGTATCTTTATTTTCAGAGTTTGTTAAAGTAAAGATTGATATCTTTGCCTCCTTATTTTCAAACTATGCTAAAGATTTGGGGATATATTTGATAATGCAAAGGACTCATGCGTGTGGTTGTCTTTACCTTGTCTGTTATTCGGGGATGAATGTTGCTTGTGAGGGAGACTAAAATACCTTAGCTTCTGGACCTTAGAAAATTTTCTGGATGTTTGATCTCTGGACCCAATATGATTTATGGGTATGGGTCGTATGTTGGTGTATGGATGGTAAGGTCCAGTCGTATACTGACCAGTATTGGTTGGTGGGATGGATTTTAGTTTCTGGAATAGGTACGACTTAGGGTAATGAGTCATATTGGTAGTTATGGATCGTTTGGTTCCTTAACTTAATCTTATACTTGGTTACTTAGGTTGGATCTTAGTACGAGTGGCTCACCATGAGCCGTAAGCTAGGGTACGAGTCATACCCAGGACTCGTATGGAGGATAGTGCCTAAATCTTCCTTGGGTTAAAATCTGCCAGGGGTATGGGTGAAAGGTAAGGATTATATTCTTTAGATACGACTTGGTTGGATGAGTCATATGCTGGATAGTGTTTGATCCAAAGTTTCAGGCTTAGGGTATGAGTGGAGGGTACCACTCGTATTGGAGAGTACAACTTGTATGGTTCAGTCGTATCCCTGTGATGGGATTTTGGTGCAACTTAAGAAGGGGTATTCTGAATATTTCCCCATTTATCCTAATAAGGCCCCACGACTTCTAACCTACTTGGGAGGTTATTTACCCTATTATTCTATTCATTAACACTTAGAAACTTTTCTAAAATTCTCCATAATTCTCTCAAGAGCTTTTGGGCAAGGGAAGCTAGGGTTTCAACTAAAGGATTAATTTGGGGCTTGTCTTGGTGATTTTTTTCCATCATCATCTTGGTTGAAGGCATGTTCTCTTCCCTCATTGTTAATTTTATCCAAATACATGGTTTTATAAATGTTTCCATGATTTCATTAATTGTATGATTTTGGTTTTCAAATATGAATTGGGGGTTTTGATGTTAAATAGTTGGTTATGGTTTCCGATGGTTTTAATTATGCTTTTATATGCATTAATGGTGGTTTTGAAAAATTGGATTGCATGAGAATTGTTTAAAGGTAATTGGAATTGGGTTTGGTCATATTATGCCCCCAATGTGTTTGACAAAATCCTTATGTGTAATAGCCTGTATTTCTCAAGCTTAATTTAACTCTAAATACATGAGTATTCCTACCTAAAATTTTAAAATACTCAGTATTTTCCGTTTAGAGCATACCAATGCATAGGAAATTCAATCAGCTTTCCAACGATAAAATTTCACCCAAATTCGATACTCGGGTGAAGAGTTAGAGCCATTTTTGTAAGACAATGTATCAAATTGGCACCCAACACGTCGCAGAGACCATCCAAATGGCAATGGTCATTTTTCAGTAAACCAACGTGATACCAACACATCCACCACCAGTAAAATTCCCAATTGTCATTTTCCAGTGTTCCGTTGCGATCATGGCGCGTCGCACCATGAGGTAAATTCGCATGCAGTGAGCCGATACGATGGAGCCACATTGCGCCAAACCTCCAATTCCCAGTTGTTCAATTTCCAGGGAGCTGGCGTGATTCCACCGTGTCGTGCCAGCATGAAAAATTGGAATTTTATTTTTTTGTTATTTTAATTCAGGAGTTGTTTGGTCAATTTCTTAAATCCCTAATCAACCTCAACATGGGATTAAAGCCCTAAATTCCCTATTATATCGTTATTTTCTCACTTTCTCTCAAGATTAAAACACTCTCTCTAGAAGAGGCAAAACCTTAGCTTCAAGAAATCAAGAACAAACTCAAGAATTTCTCCAAGAACCTTCAAGAACTAATATTCCCAGGTATGTTAGGTGTTTACAATGAGCATTCCAAACAAGCTAGCTGGATAATGAAGAAAGTTCTTGATGCAAGGAAGTTGCTATCAGGTACAATAAGCATTTATCATGAACTACAACAAATGACTGGTCATAAAGAATTTAGTATCAGAAAGGCTTATCACTATATGAGACCACAATACCAGAAGGTTAATTAGCACAAAGTGTCCTTGGTGAAAGGGATGATTCCTAGGCACCAATTTATTCTCTGGTTGGCTTTACATAATAGACTTGCAACTGTGGATGTTGTTAGTAAATGGGGTATTTAAGTATAGAAAGAGTGTGTTCTATGTACAACAGCAGAGGAAGAAATATTTGAGCATTTGTTCTTTAAATGCAATTACTCTCAAACTCTTTGGAACTCCATTCTACATTGGCTAGGATATCAGCAGAGCACAAGGGATTGGCAGTATGACATTCAGAACCTAGTGCACCTAATGTCCAACAGTAGACCAAGAGCTAGCATACTTGGATTCTATTTAGTAGTAGAAATATATCACATATGGAAGAAAGGAATGATAGAAGATTTACTACCCATAAAAAAGGATATCAAACAAAGAGCCAGAAGCATTGTCATTCAGTTATTCGTAGCAGGTCAAACACATCAAATTAAAAGTATACTTAGATATGTTAACAGGTTATCCAATGTAAATTTAGATAACTAGTAGATTGATTAGAAAATAGATCTATTGTGAGCTTGAACTAAGTCAAAACAGTTCAGCTGCTTTGTAAAGGGTGAATGGAAAAGTTACCTGGTTACCAAAAAAAAAATGTTAGGTATTCATCTATCGGTTACTTTCACCCATAGAGTCCAAGAATTCATTTTTATAACCACGAGATTGTTGATTTATGATTTACATGTTTGAAATTAGATTGTATTCATGTTTATGACGTTAATTGAGTTTCAATCCATGATTAATTGTGGTTTCCTTGAAATTGAGATAGTATGTATATTGAATTGTGTAATTTCCATGTTATAATCCTTCAATTTGCAAGTTTAGGCATTGTAGTTGCAATGTTTATATGATATCCATGATTATGTCCATTAAGTTTTGCTCCCTAAGTGTTTGATAGAATGCCCATGTGAATTAAATGGTGAAATCATGACATGCTAGTATATATACAAACTTATGCCCTACATGTGTTTGATAAAATGTCTCTATGTATGAATTATGGACAAGTGTACATTGTTATGTTTCTCAAGATCATGCTATGCTCTACTTTTCATGTTATTGAGTCCTGGGGGTATCCAATACCTTAAAATCTAGCTGTTTACCTAGAGATATAGTATTTATAGAATAGTCTCAGTTATGACACGAAACAGTAGTACCCAGTCAGTTACGGAACTCAGTACCAGTCTAGTTCAGCTCAGTATAATCAGTTCAGTATCTATTCAGTTGGGAGTAGGATTCAGAACTGAGTGAACCCAAGGATGAGGGCTCACCTACCAGTAGAGGGTGTGATCCTTAGAAGCAATCCTTGCGTTCCAGAACTATGTATCCAACATAGGTTGAGACATCAACTGCCAGTTGAGGGTTGATGAGGTATTTTAACTTGCCAGTTGAGGGTACCACTATTCTAATTAGAGTACCTGCCAGATGAGGGTAACTTTTCAGTTGTCTTTACCCGTGGCACGGTATTGACACCCTTTCAACTGGGGTCATAGGTTGGACCCCAACTCAGTTATCTTATTTAGGGTATGTCGGTTAGATAATTATCTCCCACAGTTTTTGTTTCAATCTTAGAATATAACTTAGTTCAGTTATACAGAATCAAGATTGTCAGATACAGTCACTCAACTACCAGTATCAGTAATTTAGTTATTAGTAATCTCAGATTATCAGTTACTCAGTATCATAACTCAGTACTCAACTTTAGTAAAATCTCAGTTACAGTATAAATATACGTATATACACAGTATTACAAGCTTAGTATTTATAGCAGTTTTAGTTATCCATGTACTCTCGTACTCAGTTACTCTATATCATCCAGTCAGTTATTATTCATTCATATGAACCCTTGCATTCAGCCTTACCTCATCTAGCATACCTGTATATTCCACGTACTGACGCATACTCTTTCCTTGCACTATGATGTCTTATATCATAGGTTCAGATACTCAGGTTCCTGACCACGCATAGACAGATTTAGATTCAGCCAACAAAGTCAAATTCAGTAGTGAGTCCTCATCTATCGAGGATATGCAGTTATTTTAGTATTTTCAGTAGCTTTAGTATTTCAGTAGTCGGAGTTAGTTAGGGGATTGTCCCATCAACTCCATATTTAGACATTTCAGTTAGAGGTTTTTCAGACTAGACTATCAGACAATATTCAGTTTTGTAGATTATTATTACAGTTGATATTCTTTATTAGTATTCATATTTTGAACCTTATGGCCATTCAGCATATTTTCTGTATTATTTTTAGTATTATTATTCAGTGCTCACTGTAGATATTAGTCATGGGTTAGCTTATGGTCCTTTAGGGTTGTAACCACCGTGTAGCATTCGGGGTACAGACTTGGGGCATTACATTATGAAGATATGTTCATTGCATTGACTACTTTTAATAGAACTCCTGCATGTTTTAAAACTTGGTAAATAAATTATGCATGGTTTAAATGGCTTGGAATGGTAAATGACTAATGGTTATGCTTGAGGGGAACATGAAATCACCCAAGTGGTTTAATATGGTAAATAAAAGTGCACTTGAAAGTCTCCTTAAACCTATAAATGGTTGGCTATGGATGATACTTGTAAGTAAGGGTTCGTATGAAGATACTAATATCAATATCCTTTGTTAATAGATAGATAATGGTTTGGTTATTTAGAAATTCATTTTAATTGGGCAATAATGGAGGGAGGTGTAGCTAAGTCATGGAAGGTGGAGGTCCCGGGGGGACCAAAACTAGAAACTTATATTTGTCGATATGAGGTTGGTCTTGGTGATCGTGTGCATGACGTCACATTATATTTGGGGGATGTACTAGTTATCCTAGGGTTTTCTTTCTTGGTTATGCGACTATACATACTGGGGCCCTTTCAGCAGGGGGAGCTGAACCCATATAGCTCATAGGTGGTTTAGGATGACAAAACTATAAAGCCCAGATAAAGGGTTTAAAGGCATGATAAACCTAGTCTCTTTTCCCGATATGGTTATATATATATATGTATGGTTATGTGAATATGGATGGTTTTACTTAGTTTTATAAATGGCATTATTTTATCCCTACCTTAAGATCATGCTAGTGCTCACTTGATAACCCTTTCTATTGGCGGTTATATACCCACACTATGCAAGAACTGTCCATTCTACTCTTCGTCAATAGTGATTGACTCGGGGATGGAATTTGGACTGAAATGGTGAGTTTCCATCCTTTTAGAAGGCTCTATTTCATGTTATGGATACTCTTAGACCTTTTGGGTTATTTTTGGATATTGGTTTCGGCTATGGTAGGGGGTATGTCCCAATTGGATTTTATTACTCTTTTGGTTAGAGTCTTTGTGGTACTTCTATGGGTTGGAATGGGAGGGATCGGTATAGGTGTCATCCTTGACATTGGAATAAGCCAGTAGGCTGACATCACTGGATTATACAGTTGGTTGTTCCAACCTATTTCATTTTGAGATTAATTATGTTATGTTTTGTAACATCCTTGGTTATGTCCTGGTTTTGGTATGGTTGGGTTTTTGGTATGTGATGGTTAGACTCGATTGGGTTGGTCATGGTTGTGATCTTATCCCAAGTCTTTATGTGAGATGTTACACTATCTTATTACATGCTCAAAATTCAGCTAACTCAGAGTAGGCGACTGGAGGTTAGGTTGGGTAACAAGGGTGGTCTTCAGTCCTGGTCAGACTTGGGATGCCCATTACGACAAGGCCCCAGGGCATTTCGCATTATTAATGTCTAGGAGACCTATTAAAATTTTATAGTTAATGATTTATCAGTGCGAGGGTAGATTACTCAATTTTCTTATTGGATAAACCATTAACCCATTAAGAACTATTGCAATTAATTTTTATGATAGATATATACTTTAAAGTATCTATTATTAACCTTAAAGCTGCATTTAATATTTTACCGCTCCTTAAAGTTTATCAATCCTAAATGTTGCTTCTTAAAGATCAAACCAAAACCAGTTGTTTTACTTTCTATTTTGGACTTCTGTCATGACCTGAGACTACCTCATAGCCGTAACACAGTTCTTAGAACCATAAGTGATCCCAAGCTAATTCATGAACTGTCATACTACTTGAGAAACAGATTTAAATTTTATAAAAACTAAATTTACTGAGCGAAAACATGATCATGAGAAAGTCTAAATAAATGTAATACTGATAAAGTTTATAATATGATAAAATTAAAGAAAGAAACTTGAATTACATATAGTGAATCTGACTGACTATCTATAAAGCCTCTACTATACTAACTATAGATAGCTGGCATGCCTCAAACTATTACTAATCTATACATATGAATAATAACAAGATAGAACATGACCTAAAACTGGCTGGAGTCCTCGAAATAAGAGAACTCGTCACCTGCTGGCTGAAAGTTGCAAACTGTCTGATTATGATGTGTGGGCTACAACTGGTACCTACATTATGAGACAATGTAGCACATAGACATATATGTGGAATAGTAGTTTGGAATGTATTGTGTAAGTGGGGGTAAATGAAATAACTAAGTGCAAGTAGACTCACCAAGAGTCTGAAATAAACATGCATGCTAAGTGCAAGTAGACTCACCAAGAGTCTGAAATAAACTGAAAGCTAAAGTATCTTAAAGCGTAAGTAACAAACATAATCTGATAAGCTGGTGAATCACTATACTTAGTTTCTTATGATCTTTACTTTTGTATAATAAGTAGAATTGAAGCTGGGAAGCAGTACAACATGAATACTGTATGAAAAATCTCATGTAAAGCTGAATGGACTGTAAAATGCATTGAGGATCATGTATGGATACTGAGCATGAAAACATGAACATGTAACACAGAGAATGCAAGACCAAGCAAAGCATGTACTAAAATAATCTGAATAATTGAATAACTGAAAATATGATTACTTGGTCAAGAAAATCTGAACTTGTTTGGACTGTGTACTGACTGAAACTGTGGGAGGTATCATATAACTGATATGCTCCAATCTGAGCTAATTCGGGTCCAAACTGTAGCCCCAGTTGGAAGGGTATCAATACCATGCCACAGGTACTAATATTGGCTGTGTGGATCCACTAATCTATTTTTTTGAAGGACCAGGTTGTCAAGCCTAAACTGATCGGTGACCCCTGAGAGAAAGTCAAGCCTAAATTGACGGGTGACCCCTCATATCCTACTCTTGAAATATAGTTCTGGAACTTAGGGAGTGCTACTAATGACTCTGCCTAAACTGATGGGGGAGCCGCCATCCCTGCATTCACTCGGTGATAAATCCTACTCCTAACTGAATTGACATTGGTACTGAACTGGGCTAAGTTTAACTGAATATTATTTCTGATGATGCTCATCATGATTATATCGACTGAGTAAGATAATAATATCTATAATTTAACTGAATCATTACTTGAAAATCTGAAATCATGTATAACACACGGTATCGGATGTTAATCACCCGCCAGTACTGAATGACCATAAAATACAATAACAAAACTTTAAAATTATAGTATGGGATCATAGTTCAAAGACCCAAAACATAGACATTTCATCAAATATGTGAGAATCATGAACTTGAACATGAGGATGTGTTAAGTATGAGGAAAACAACATGATTACATGGCTAAATTCATAATTCGATATTATAACCTGAAATTTACTTTGATATGACATGAGAAATTGGAACTTGTAGCATGAGATGACTTGACTTTTCATGGAATCATATGTGCACAAAAATTGAGTTCAACTTCTAAGGAATAACATGAATAAAAATCATCTTGAACATATGCACTTCATAATAAAGGGAAAAACTCATATTTTAATCCAAGACGAGGTTTTTGGGCTCCATGGGTGAAAGGGACCCATGGATGAACACCCACATACCTTAATTGAATGGATTCTTGAAGAAATTTTGAAATTAAAGCTTGAATCCTTGAATTCTTGAGATAATAATCTTGTTTTATTGTTCTTGAGAAGGGACAGGGTTTTTACGTGAGTTGTTTTAAGGAAGATGGGAAAATAATGCCGTTTTTTGAGTTATAAATCATGTTTGGACGGCCGGGGTTGAGGGGAAAGGAATAAACTTCCCGTTGGCCTCTTTTTCTCGTGGAAATAACCCTCATGGAATAACCCCTAGTCCAGATGACTAGCCCTCACGACCTGACCCTTAGTCAGGTAGAATAGCCCTCGCGGTGCGGGGCTATTGCGACTCCTTACTGTCTCTTACAAAAAGGGTAATAACCTTTCTCCCAGGTATGAAATTATGGAAAAATTGATATATCTGGAAATCTAACTCAATTATCTATCATTTGGTGGGTCTTGAGATGAACAATTCCATATATGTCAAAAGTTATGAACGTTCAAAGTTGACTCTTGTAGAATCGAATACAAAGATTTGACCGAATCAAAGGCTCTTAGCTCAACTTTGTTCTAAGTGATTCCTATGAACATTTTTCACCTCATAAGAACTTTATACACTAGGATAAATATCATGACACATGTATTCAAATATAAATTATGGGATTTGAGTTTATACACGTAGGACCAACGGTTCAAAATCTAGCTAAAAAATGTGGGGTGTTATATTATCTCCCCCTTGGAATCATTCATCCTCGAATGATGGATAGGAACTTGTTAAATTCTTAGAAGTACAGAATAATATAGATATGACATGAATGCTAACTGGGATATAGCTGAGCTGAAACATTAAAACATCTATTATGAAACTGATTTTTGAGCTGACTTGACTCTATTAACTATAAGGAGCTGATTCATGCTGAGAGTTTTGAACTCACTTGAAATGTTCATGATACAATCATACATATATAACTGTGGAGTAATAACTGATGCAAAAAAATCTCAAGAGTTACTGGGGATGGAATAGTATAGGTAACTTCTCAATAGGATTGTTAAGCATATTATGTAAGCACAAATCATGAGATAACAGTATTAAGGTCGTACAATGGGGATCGTAATATTTGAGCTGGACTACTTGGAAAACTGAGATCATGCACTGAACACTTATGAACTGAGTCATGACTAAATAGTTGAATCTGAAACATGATGCATGGATTGAACTAAATTCGCAACTTACATGTATGAACAAATTACCTCATGGAATAGCCATATTCATGAAACTTTGGATAGTAAGACTTGATGGAAAAATGGAAACCATAGGAACTTGTCTATCTGACTGATACACTGAGTTGCTGGCTATACAGAATGGACTATACTAAAAGCTTATACTCAACTGGAGTATTTCTTCAACACTCTTTCTAAGAAGTTCTAATAACATTAGGGAGAAAAGAATTCTTGGGCATGATCAAAATAAGATATCTGAATAAGGAATCTTAATATGGATATAACTCTGTAACATGGAACATAGGCCTATGAAACATAAGCTAGTACTATGCCATGGGTACTGACACTGGCTGTGTAGATCCACTAATTTGTTGTGCCAAAAGACCAGGGTGTTAAGCCTAAACTGATGGGTGACCCCTAAAAAAAGTCAAGCATAAACTAACGGGTGACCCCTCATATCCTACGCTGGCTACGTTGTTCTGAAACTTAGGGACTACTACTAATGACTCTTTCTAAACTGATGGGGGATCTATCATTCTGTATTCACTCGGTGCTAAATCCTACTCCCAACTAAACTGACATAGGTACTAAATTGGGCTAAGTTTAATTGAACATTATTTGTGATGGTGCTCATCATAATTATATCGACTGAGTAAGATAATAGTATCCATGGTTTAACTGAATCATTACTTGAAAATCTGAAATCATGTATAACACATAGGTATCGGGTGTTCATAACCTGCCGGC
This sequence comes from Capsicum annuum, assembly GCF_002878395.1. Lineage (NCBI taxonomy): Eukaryota > Viridiplantae > Streptophyta > Magnoliopsida > Solanales > Solanaceae > Capsicum > Capsicum annuum. The sequence goes on from NC_061111.1 coordinate 66,497,877, forward strand.
ACTGAATGACCATAAAATATGATAACAAAGCTTTAAAACTATAGCATGGGACCATAGTTCAAAGACCCAAAACATAGACATTTCATCAAATATGTGCGAATTATGAACTTGAACATTGGGATGTTATAATTATGAGGAAAACAACGTGATTACATGGCTAAATTCACAATTCGATATTATAACCTGAAATTCACTTGGATATGACATGAGAAATTGGAACTGTAGCATGAGATGACTTGACTTTTCATGGAATCATATGTGCACAAAAATTGAGTTCAACTTCTAAGGAATAACATGAATAAAACTCATCTTGAACATATGCACTTCATAATAAAGGGAAAAACTCATATTTTAATCCAAGACGAGGTTTTTGGGCTCCATGGGTGAAAGGGACCTATGGATGAACACCCACATAGTTTAGTTGAATGGATTTTTGAAGAAATATTGAAATTGAAGCTTGAGTCCTTGAATTCTTGAGAGAATAATCTTGAATTATTGTTCTTGGGAAAAAAGAGGGTTTTTACGTGAGTTGTTTTGAGGAAGATGGGCAAATAATGCCCTTTTCTGAGTTATAAATCGTGTTTGGACCGCTAGGGTTGAGGGGAAAGGACTAAATTGCCCTTTGGCCTCTTTTTTCTGTGGAAATAATTCTTGTGGTGTGACCCCTTGTCCAGTTAACTAGCCCTCACGACATGACCCCTAGTCGGGTGGAATAGCCCTCGTGGTGCAGGTTTATCATGACCCCATACTGTCTTTCATAAAAAATGTCATAACTTTTCACTCGGGTATCATATTAAGGAAAAATTAGAATCGTTGGAAAGCTATCTCAGTTATATATCATTTGGTGGGTCTTGAGATGCAAAATTCCATATATGTCAAAATTTATGCACATTCAAAGTTGATACTTATAGAATCGAATACAAAGATTTGGTCGAATCAAAGGGTCTTAGCTCAACTTTGCTCTAAGTGATTCCTATGAACATTTTTCACCTCATAAGCACTTCACACACTAAGATAAAGATCATGAAATATGTATTCAAATATAAATCATGGGATTTGAGTTTATACATGTAGGAACGACGGTTCAAAGTCAAGCTAAAAAATATGGGGTGTTACAACTTCTAATTATAACAAGAGAGCCACATGTTTTATTAGATAGTTCACATGCAACAACAACAACAACAACAATAATATACCCAGTGTATCACCACATAGTGGGGTCTGGTGAGGGTAAAATGTACGCAAACCATACCACTAACTCATGTAAAGTAGAGAGACTGATTTTGATAGAACCCCATATTATTCGTATCATGCTCCAGCTGCAGAATTTCTCTAACTCAGAAATTAGGGACCAACAGAACTGTAACTTAATAGAGCCTGTATTAACATATTTCTTCATATGATATTGGTGATAGGAGATTTCCTTTTTTTCTTGGTAGCTCACATGCATCCTAATTATATGAGTTGATACGATTTACGAGTTGAATTTTTTACTGATCTACTAGCTCATTAGTCTGGAGTTTGAACCATATTAGACTAGTCTTCACTTATAATATATAAATATGTACTCTTGAAGTATATTTTGGTTAATATTTGTTAGATAAATGCTTATGTGTATGCACCCTTAAAATTTAAGCTTTTACGTATTTTTTACTGTGATTTAAATTACAGAATTATAAGCTTCAGTAGAGTAGGAAAAATGATTTTGTAGGAGATCAATAATATATTGGTGAGTAAAATTGTGAAAGTGAAAGAAAGGAAGCATGAAGTGGTTGATCCAATACACCGCCCATTAACCGTCCGATAATTACTAATCCGAACCGAACCAATAGATATCTTATCGGTTGGCTAGTGGATTAGTATATTTAAAAGTGATATCCGATAATCCGAACCATTAAGCATATTTATACGTCCAATTCACCCGATAAGCAGTCCTAGGAGAAAGTAACCAATTAAAAATATTGACACAGTTATGAGACCTCTGGCTCCGACTAAAAGGAGTAACTAAATCAATTGAGCCAATGAGAAATTGGGTTATATATTCAAGCCAACTTAAAATCTGTTTATTATGGATACATTTCAAAATGAAAACTCGTTGTGAAGAGTTGAAGAGTTTCAGTAGTGTACTTAAATTGTGTTTATTTGAAATTAGTATAAGTACTCACGTCATGCACGAAATTATTTTTTTAAAAAATAAGCCTATTCTCTTTGAAATAATAAATTAATTAATTTTTGTTGTATTACATTAACATATTTATTGATTATGAAATATTAAAATTTAATTGTTAATAGTAAAATTGCAACTAAACTTTACAGCTAATCACAATTGCAATTATTTTAGATGTTTTGATATAAAAAGAGCAATATTAGTATTTTTATTAGGAGTACTCGACTTTCTTAAGCCTCCAAACTTATCCGTGCATATGGATAATAGCTAATCACAATTGCAATTACTAATATCTTTATATATTTTATTTATACTTATTATTATATCTTCAATTAATTCAATTAAAATCTTTCAAACCCCTCTTAAAATTACTCATCCCACCAAGTCTCACACCACCCCAATTTTTACCCCACCACCACCTTGCCTAATTTTTTTAAAAATTTTTTAATATAATTTTTAGAATTAGTTTCTCACTTCACCCTCCTCTTAACCTCGACTCCCCTCCCCCAACAGAATTTTTTTTTTTAAAAATCTTTTTTTTGGTTATTCCACCCATCTTACCCCCACCACCCACCCTTAGCTCCTATCCAATCCAAAAAAAATATTTTTTATTTTGTTAAAAGAAAAAACTTTTAATATTATTTAACCCCCCCGCCTAACCCCGCCAAAAAAACTTAAAAAGTTTTTTTTCTCAATTTTTCTTAAAAACCTTTTTTCCCTACCCCTTAACCCAATCCCTACCTACATTCACCATCCCACCTAGCCAAGCCCCATATGTCACCTCGACCACCAAAATCCCCTACCCTTCCTCTTTGTCATGATATGCATCACTCTATTCTTAACCGTATGTTATTATGTCATTTTAGATAAACACAAGTGATTTCAGAAAATAATTTTTTTAGTGTACTAATAAAATATCAAGTATCAAGTTTTTTTTTCACATATATGCTATTACTAATGTTGAATAATCACATCAAATAAAGTTATATATTTTTTAAGATCACAATCAATTAATAGCTACTAAATTTATCTTCATCGTTATTCTGAAAAAATTACCTGATTAAGTTCAAGCATGTTACCCTCCTAATAAATTCTACCTTTTATTTTCTCTTGAAAATTATTTGAGATATATTGAATTATTTCATCATCGATAGGGGTGTACATAGGTTGGGTTGGTTTGGTTTTTTATTGAATAAAAACCAAATCAATTATGTCGGTTTATTAAAACTATAAACCAAATCAAGCCAACATAAAATCAGTTTTTTTCGGTTTAGGTTTTACTCGATTCTTTTATTTTTTTTGAGTTTTCTCAATTTTTTTATAATATTTATTTTTTACAATTATATTGTGATTGAAGACTATATATCAAGTATGTTTTCACTCATGTGCTAATGAAAAAACTCAATTATGAAAAATTGAGGAGCAGAAAACTCCCTTGAAACTAAAAAGTAAGATGAAGAGTGAAAACTGTAGGTATTAAGCTTATATTGGATTTTGGATCATTTTATTAGGAATTAATGGATAAATTTTACAACTTAATATATATATATATATATATATATATATACACCTACTTTCTAAATATTGAAAATTAATAAAACCAATTGTAAAATTATTTAAAAAGTTGATTATAATTAATATTTTATGGATAAAAAGTTAAATTATATATATGCATATATACATACATACATATATATACACACACATACGCACACACCAATATATATATATATATATATATATATATTATGTCTGTTTGATTTGGGTTCGGTTTGACTTTTTTTTGGTTAACATCAATCCAAACCAAGAATGGTCGGTTTTTTTTCAAACGCCAAACCAACCAAACCAAACCAAACCATAAGTCGGTGTTTTTTCTCGATTTGGTTTGGATCTTCGGTTTGGTTTGACTTGACGGTTTGATCTGTACACCCCTAATCATCAAAATAAAATAAAACATATAAACACACTCCATGAAAAATAATGATAAATTCATAATCAAAGATTAAGGGTAAACATTCAATAATATATTTTTAAAGAATTGTTGTGCAGAATTGATATGTGAATTCAGGTAAAAAAATTATCATAAATTTTAACAATCATGAAAGCAATAAAGAGATGATGGTGGAGATATATAATTACGGTGGAAAAAGTTAGTGACAATAATATTTCTCCTTAAATCAAGTCATCGAAAAGAAGACATACGAATATCAATTTAAATTGGTGCACTTTTAACATTAATAGGAAAAGATGAAGATGAAATGTTATATTCTTCCTGCATATTAAAAGAAAAATTTCGAATAAAAAATTATTTTGAAAATTTGAAGAATGAAGACTAAAAAAATGCAGTAAATAAATTCATGTATAAAACTAATGACGTAGGAGTATATTTAAGAAAGACAAGTATAGAACTCCATTCCAATTCAAATTTCATTTGAATTCAAATTCAAATATGATATTAATTTATTAAAAGAAGATTAGTTTGTTATTATTTCTTATCCTTCTTTTTTTCAATATAACGTATATTATCTAACAAACTAAATATGTGAATTGAAGTAAATATTTGAAATCAATAAAATAACAATAATACTGCATATTTATTGTCATTATTACCACCTATTATTGCTACATCTATACTACTACCGTTACTATTATTCATTTTATTTAGAAAAAGAAGAAGAGGAAGATGAGGAGGAAGAAGAAGAAAAGGAAGAAGAAGAGGGGGAAGAGGAGGAAGAAAAAGAAGAAAAAATAGTATTACTACCACGTTTTTTAAAGTTAAATGTGCAACTACTACACGTGTATTACTACTCCTATTATTGTAATTTATTGTTGCTATTCCTGTTGTTATTATATTTTATATAACATATTTTAAAATATTGAAAGGGATTACTTTGTGAATAGTAAGAGTTATTTAGAACTAAATATCTCTAATCTTTTAATTTCATTTCAATTCAAATTCTATTTAAATTCAAATTTGAATATCTTATCAATTTGTAGATTTAATTTTATTTTTTAAAAAATTAATATTTTCAGTTTCAAATATCTCTAATCTTTTAGTTCCATTACAATTCAAATTTGAATATCATATCAATTTTCTTAGAGAAGAAAAATTATTATTCCTCCTTATCCTTACTTTTTTCAAATACCATGCACGTATATATATATATATATTATAAAACAGAGGATGAAGAACCACAATTAACCACGTGGCAAACTATTGAGAAGCCACATGACATTTTTTATAACAAAATTATAAATGTTGTAAGAAAATTTTTGAATTGAAAATTTTAAGTTAATAAAAAATATAAATTCAAATATAAATGACAGTAATTATCTAACTGAAAAGTTCAAATTAGTGAGAAAATTTCTCTATAACCCATCTTAACTAGGGATGGGCATTGCTTTGTTTAATTTGGTTGTTTAATATCAGTTCAATTTTTTGATTTTTTGATTGATGAAAATGACAAACGGCAACCAAACCAAAATTAATTTGGTTTGATTCGATTTCTACAAATTTGGTTCGATTATTTTAGATTTTTATTTTAGATTTAAAGATTAAAGTAATGAGACTTTCTTTGTCATGACTGGGCATTTAAAATTGGTAACTCTTTTAGGAAAATAATTTTTTTCAAACCTATTTTCATTTTCAAATATAAATAACTCAACATACATGAAATGAAATGAAATAACCATAAGTTTAACATAATACATAACTACATTATCCATAAGTTTGCATAAACAGTCCACAAAATAACACAAAAGTCAATTGTGAACCTCGACACTTATCTCCTCGAGGCTTCGTTGTTTCAGTAGTAATGAAAAGATGAAATGAATTCTGAGGGTTACTGGTTACTTATTATATATTTATACAATTATATGGAATATAAATAATAAAATATATTTATATTTTATATATAAAATAAAAATATATATTATTTATATAATTTCAATTTTTTAGTTTATTCGATTTTTTTTTTGAAAAACCAAAAACTGAAGCGTTTAAATGAATTTCTAAAATTTGAAATCGAAATCGATCTGAAAATTTCACAGAATCCTATTCTTTCAAAATTTCACATAAAATCAGCAAAATAGTTTTTCTCTTTCTAATAATATGGTAGCTATCGCTAATCACTTATGAATTCAGTTTCTTTTGTGTGTTATGTGGTAAAATTTAAATTTTATGTTAAAGATAAATTTTTGTAATTAAATAAATATTTGCTATTTGGAACTGAATGTAGTGGCACTAATTTATTTATTCATCTAAATTGAGAAATAAAAATTAAAATAACTTACACATTCTTTAAGTGTCTTTACACGGATCCTATTTTATGACAACTAAAACTCATTCTAGCCATAATAGTTTTGAATTTAATTTGATTATAACTTCCTCCCTGATTTTAGTATTTTAGTGTTATGTCAACTCGTAGTACTTATCATAATCTAATTTGAATTTGAATTTAAAATTTTGTTATTTCAACTCTTTATCTTTATCTCAACTGCAATTCAAAAACTATTTCAGCACTATAAATACATACACTGATACTTTCAAATTCATCCCCGAGAAAATACATAGTTTCTAATATAAAAAATGCCTATTAAAAACGACTTTGTTCACGAGATATCGAGTATTGAAATGCAATGGAATTCGAAGGTTCGCATAGTACGATTTTGGCATGTTTCAGAACATGAAAATTTTGATAAGCTATTATCATTAGAAATGCTTTTGCAAGATGAAAAAGTATATGCACTTCATGCATATTTTATTATAGTGATTTTGTTTGCTTTATAATATGCTCAACTATGGATTATTATTTATTTGTAAGGTGATCATATTCAAGCATCCGTTCGAACCTCCGTTTTCACTAAGCTCACCGAGGAAATTCACTAACCTTCGTTTTATGAGAAATTTTATTATTGTACCAAACAAGTCTAAAATAAAAACCAACAATCATACAATGAAATTGTTTCTTACCCATAGAATGAGCATACAGAAAATAAAAGACCTACGATTTGATCTGACCATCTTCAAATTTTTCCCATTTGAAGATTTGATCAACCAAGTCAATATTGATGAGAATAGATTGTTCGTTAATTATTTCTTTTCAATACTATATAATCTGAACGTTTCATTAACTTTATCTCATACTACCTTTTATCTTTGAAAAGATATCGTAGGAGAGATCGTTGCTTATGGACATGTACAAGAATGCAAACAAGATAATAAATCCAGTGTCTTTATGAATGTGGAACTCCAGGATTATGAATAAGAGGACAAGCATAATTATATGAGTTAGTGATATGTTTGAAGCTATCCAATTTATATATTATTAAATTATACATTTTTGTTGAAGGAATAAAATTATTAAAGCTACTTTCTGGGGGGAATTCATTCTTCAAATTCTTCCGCACTTGGAGGGATCTACCGATAAGCCTGTCCATGTGGTGATACAATTGGTACAAACACATAGATTTAAAGGTTTTCAACTTATGATGTACATTAGAAATATTCATATTGAACATATTTATCATCATGCGATAGTAATATAAACACAAATGCAGGCAAATATTCTGTACATAATTCTTGGATTGCTTTAAAACTGTGGATTAATCTTGATCTGCCTGAAGTCACTGATTTTAGCTCCAAGTTTATATAATTCCATATCCTCTATTTTTAAAGTAACTTGGATAATTTTTTCATATTATATAGATTTTTAAAAAAACTTTAACACATATAGAATGGAAGATGTACGTGGAGATAAATTCGAGAGGATTAGTCAAATGTTCTCTCAAAATAACTCTTTTATTTCAGATGAGTTGTCTTTTGGATCGGTTGAACTTAAACAATCAACCAATTAATTGAGTGCATGGATGTGAATAACACTATTTTATTGATAATTTACAGTTTGACAGGTGAATTTTTTTTAACTGTGTTATTTTTAATAAATATAGGATGGGAGCTTCTGTGTTTCTGTGATCATAATACATATAAACCGTGATAAAAAGTGGTCTATCTTGAGTTACAAGGACTGCAATAGGAAGGTTGAAAAACTTGGCAACAAGTTTTACTGCAAAACGTGTCAAATGCTTGGGAATTCTGCAAATCACAGGTTTGACAAATTTCATAGTTACATCAGGTTATAATTGAAACATAAAATACAAAATTATAATAATATATCTCCCGCAGGTATAAATTATTCTTGTGAATAACATATGACACTGGCTTTATTTCTTTATTGCTTTGGGACAACATGTGATGAAACTCATAGGAAAGATTGCCAATGAATTAATGAAAGAATTACTCAAGGTAAAAAAATAATAATTTTGAATCTTACTTATTATACCATTTCTAATATCACGTTTTATTTTAGAATGTTGGTGTTGCTGGTGCTCCATCATATCCATTAAAGTTGGATTATATTTTGGATAGAGGGGTTATATTTAAATTGGACGTGAAGAAATACAACATCGATAAACATGATGTGGTTTACATTATTCTTAAATTTTGTGATGATAAGAATCTCATTAAGCAATATTGTCCTCCACCAAGTGAAGATACATGCACTGTATGTTATTTTAGTCACATATGAATTTCAAACAAATTAAAATTATTTTATTAATATTAAAATTTATCACCTTAGAATATAAATTGTTGTTGATATTATTATTTTTGTTTAATAGTATCCAGAGTTCAACGATGAACAACTTCCATCTGGAGATAATGAATTAACGGTGATTTCATCACGCACTTATTTTATATGTTTATATACATACGCGCACACACATATCATTTGTAAAACTCATAAATATGTACAATTTGTAACTATCTTTTTAAACTAAATTTTTAGGATTTTGTAGCTGAGAACAACGTGATCTCTACTTCAAATACCCCAAAAAAAGAAGTATATTCGAGAGTGAATCATCTGTGGTAGAAGTTGATGATGATCCCAAAGCACAACTTTCAAGAAGTAAGGCCAAAATAGTCATAAAAAAAGAGAAAATCACATGAGTCTCAGCTCATTTGGGATACTTGAATAAGATACATTCAGTGGGATGCCATATTTTTTATTTTAATTTCAGCATTTGAGTTTTTTTATGGAAAAAATGTTTTGATGGTGCAAATTATAAGTTATTCAAGTTTTCATGTTTTAATATTGTCTTATTTTGATATATTTTCTCTGCTCAATAACAATATTGTCTTATTCCGATAAATTTTCAACCAAGACATTGCTTAAAACTCAAGGTTTAGTACCAGTCTTCCAGATAGTGGACATCAAGAATAGTAATATAGACTAAGATCACAGTGTGAAAGAAATAAGTATTAAACTTACAAGTTCAAGCTCTCGGATGTTGTGAATATATAGTGTGAAAGAAATAAGTATTAAACTTACAAGTTCAAGCTCTCGGATGCTGTGAATTTCCCTCGGAAGATTAAACTTTTTCTTGGTATCCTGCATATAAATTTAAGAAATTTAATTACCAGTTGAAAAATCAACTACACCATGGCTGCAAAATCATCAATTGCATGCAAAAGAGGGGGCCTCAATTGCAGGCCATCTTGGGACTTGCCATGCCAATATATGAGTCAGACTGTCCTCAATCCCCAATTTTGTTAGCACAGAAAGTAAAACATTATCGTCATCACAACCTCTTTTGTAAAATTACTTATAAAGGAGGAAAAAGATGCACATATAATGAGATCTATGGCTTAAGCCTTCGATTGAAGAAAATCTACGCATATGTTTCAATTGTCATAGCTACTGACCAATGTTGTTTGTCTATTTCATGAACAAGGGTTGTTGCTTTAGCTGTTAAAAAGAAAATCATTAGCATAATAGAGAGGATAAATGATATTCCGTGGAAACATGGCATATTCGATGCTTAAAACAAGGAATCTATGCTTGGACTTAGATCATTTTGGTAGATATGATGTGGTTTTTATGGTAGTTACAAGTTAACATTGGTGTTGGACTGAAAAAATAGAAGAAAAGCCTAATAAAGCTAATAAGATGGTCAGGTTATGAGTCGTTAAGATACTATATGACTCATAGCCATACTCGTTAAGATACCAGAAGCAAGAGAAAAGCTGAGAACCTAAGTGAAGAGTGACTATGACTGGTGACTATGACTCAGAAAAAGTGACTACGAGTCGTGAGGAGAAATCATAAAAAGAGAAAAAGCCATGGTTAATATTTAGAGGTGAAGTCATAGAAGGCCACGAGTCATAAGATCTGATTATGACTCGTATTGAGAAGCCGTAAGGAGACCAATGTCCAAAGTCCTGAAAGTCTAAGGCACTAGTGATGATGAGTGAAAACCACGATTCATAAGGACTGACTATGACTTATGGTGATGAATCGTAAGAATAATAGAATCTTGCAGCCATGGAGATCAGTCACTAGACTGCTTACTATTAGCATCGTACAACTCATAAGGTGACCTTATGTGTAGACCACATGAGTCATAATGAGTGTCGACATACTTTTCTTATTCTGTTTTTATTCCCTTGAGACACTATAAATACCTTAAGGTTATTCCTTTATTAGGTTACACACTTTTACATACTTTGATACTTTTGACATACTTTTATTATTGAGATTTTGTTCTTGATATCTTGGGTTTTTATTCAATTGGAGACTTAGGATTTTCTCTCTTTCATTATTGTGCAATTAATTACATGTGTTCTTTATGGATTATCATGGATTATTGCATGAACATGAGTGCTAATATCCTTGACTAGGGTTGTGGGAACCCTATCGAATTAGCTATATAAGGGAAGTAGGAGATTTATCTATTCAACTATTGTTGCATGTAATGCAGAGACTTGGGAACTGCCTATGTAACACTCCAAATCTGGTACCCGAAATGCTACACGGTGCTCATGACCCCGAAGGACCACAAGCTAACCCATGACTGATATCTGTACCTGTATACTATATAATATACTGAATAATGAGAAACCATAAACTGAAAGGCCATAAGGTTCACATAACTGAAGTAAAATATAACATCTAAATGGGATATAAAATACCCAAAACAACTGGAATAATTGTATGAGCATAATAGTCAGGAAAACCTCTAGCTGACTGAACTATCTGAGTAAGGAGTTGATGGGACATGTCCCTAACTAACTCCAACTAATAACTTAATTAATGATATAATAGAGAAATAATCATGTTCTCAAAGGATGAGGACTCACTGGGAACTCTGACTGCTGATATCTAGAATCTATTGATGCTCTGGAGCTCGTGTCTCTGAACCTATAGTATAAGACACCATAGCGCAAATGCGTCAGTACTTTAAATGTACTGGTATACATGTGAGGTAGGTTGAATGCATGGGGTTCATATGAATGAAAAATACTGGCTAACTGACTAATATAAACGTAAGAATACCTGTTTGCATACATAGTAACTATATCTGAAATTGTGATAACATGAGTATGCTGATGACAAACATGGCTAATGACTGAATTCTGATAACTGATAATATGAGTGACTATAGCTGACAGTCCTGAATCTGATAGAACTAGCTAATTTCTGTATTGTATCTGAGTTGGCTGTATCTGATAGTCCTAAATTCTGAAGAACTATCTGACTTCTTTTCCTGAGACTGATACTGAGACTGTAGGAGGTAGTTATCTAACCGACATGCCCCAAATAATGCATTATAGCTGAATTAGGGTCCAATATGTGCCCTGACTGGAAGGGTGTCAATACCATGCCACTGGCAAGGACAACATTTAAGTGACCCTAATATAATAGGTAACTCTAGTGAGAACAGTGAGAACCCTCCATCTACCCTCATATAGCAGGCTATGATGTCTCAACCTATGTTGGGTACATAGTTCTGAAATGCAAGGATTGCTTCTAAGAATCACACCCTCAGATAACAGGTGAGTTCCCACCCTTGGGTTCACTCGGTGATAATTTCTAATCCCATCTGAATAGATACTAAACATGATTTTCTGAAACTGAACATGGACTGAGTTACTGACTTTTATTGACTGACGAAATACTAATGATATCTGACAACTGGCTGAGTTCATGAGATCATAGAGATTTTCTGAGTCATAAGACTATTTGAAGTCTAAGGATCATATCTTGGCTGAGAGTATCATGAAAACATGATATGTCTCTAGGCAAACAACTAATATTTTGGGTACAAGTACCTTAGGACTCGATAGAAGGAAACTGACAAAGCATGACCTACTTGAACACATCACTAACATCATAATCCATAATACATTTACTGAAGCATTTCATCAAACATGTGATCTGCATAAACTTGTACATACATGGGAATTTCATGATATCATGCTAGTTGGGCATTTTCCTTCATCTAGGAAGTTAATCAAACACATGGTAGGCATAGTATGTGTAAACAACATTATACAACAATTAAACATCATGATTCAATTCTAATTTCATCATTCAAGGGTTTAATCATAGGTTTACATGAATCTACCTCTATACTAATCAAATCCATATAAAATTTATCCCCCAACATGAAATAGAATTTAATTACTCATTATCTATATAAGCAAGAGCATCCAATCATGAAATTCATAAAGAAAATCCATAAACTTAACCTTTGAAAAGAGATTCTTGGGATTCATGGATGGAAGGAGTCCATGAATGAACACTATGCATACCTGGGTTGAGTTTCTTGAAGTTCCTGAACTTGAAGAATTTGAATCTCTTAGTTCTTGAAGAAGATTTGGATTTTTGTTCTTGAAGATTAATGATAGAGAGAAAACCCTAATTTTGTTGTTGTAGAAGAATAATGAATTTTTGAGCTTTGGTCGGATATAATTGGGTATATAAATAGGTGGTAAAAGATCAAAAAGCCCCTTTTAAAATGACTTTAATTTGCTGAATCGGGACCAGCGATGGATCATGTAATGCTTCGTCACTAAGGCTATGGTCTGTCATTTCGACCATCTTACGTGGACCAAGAAAAAGGCTTACTGCCTAAGTAGCAACGGCCTGGGCGATGGTCCATCGCAAGTTTGACGGTCCGTCAACCTACCAGTCACACCTTATCTAGAAGGTGGCCTCACTATTTCCCTTATAACGGTCATTGGCGATGGTCCATCGCTATTCCGACGGTCCGTCGGCCTCACTATTGCACCTGGGCATTTTTTACTGCATTCTGTATTTTGACCATAACTTTTTTCTCTGATGTCGGATTTTGATGAAATTGGTATCGTTGGAAAGCTAATTCAATTTTCCACATGAAAAAAGTGAAAATATTAAAAATGCCACATGTATAAAAGTGGATTTATCTTTTAAAGAAAGCTTCTAATATTCTTGAGATGATTTCAAGCTAGGAAAAGTACGGGGTATTACAGCCAGTATTTGAGAACATCCTCATAAGGGAGTTCAAGATTGAGAAAAAATAAATTACAACTGTGATTCAAGGCTACCTACCCTCATTTAATCAGATCGATACTCAAAAGGTGAGAGTTGTACTGAGATTAAAGACAAGGGACAACAAGGCGACACCTTGAGACTCATAAGGTAAAGGGTGAGATCTATCAATATGTTCATAAGATGATTAGTAGTATATAGCTTGTCAACTTTGCATACAGAGCAGGATGATAGGTGCATTTTATCTAGTATGAGATACTGTTCAATATTTTCCCTATGGGTTCGACCCCTACCTATTTTGGGTTACTATATTTGACATCTATCACAACATACTTCTTTGGAGGTTAGTTTTGGGCAAAATTAAATTTTGGCACCTTTGCCGAGGAAGATAGTGTGGATTGTCGATATATGTTGGCAAAGTTTCCAGGTTTAATTTTCTACTCTTGATTTGGTATATATCGATGTATGCTAAACACTACAATTAGAGATAATCCCTTACTCTCATTAGATCTAGAGTCTAAAAAAATTCTACAAACACCACGAAGGATGGCAAAACAAGTTCATGATAGTTTTCCTGTTGGGGTTTGAGAACTTTAGGTTGTACCTTCTCTTCCACCTGATGATCCATAGAATATTGTAGATAGATAGATAAAGCATTTATTTATGAAGGTAGCCGAGGAGGCCATGTTGCCTTAGTAGGAAGAGTTGTCCAGACCAAGACATGTGGTTGAGCATCGAGATAGAGTTCAAAGAGGCAGAGCTCCGGTGATTCTCGCATATTATTATCTCCATACATATGATAAAGATGATTATATATGGTATATTGAGCCCATGGAGATTGAATCATATGTTCCACCTGCCTTACCCCTAAATGTAAAGTTCAATATTATCAGCATAATGATTTAACTATTGAATTTGAAGGGTGTATTCTCAAGGGAAACAACAGATGATACACATATGGACCTAGCCAATTTATGGGGATATGCACCTCATATACCATTCTTGGAATGGATTAGGAAGCATTGAGATTATGATTATTCCTTTTTTCACTGTTAAAGCGTCATTATGGATGGGAAAACTTCCTAGAAGCTCAATCACAACTTGGCATAAGTTGTGCAGACAATTTTTGAATTGATTTTTCCCTCATGCCAGGATGCTGCATTGAAATATGAATTCTATAATTTTAGGTAGTTACCTACAGAGTCTATGTGTGAAGCACGATTCAGATTTAAAAAGAAGTTGAGCATGGTACCTTATCACCTAATTCTAGGATCAAATTTAATGGAGATATTCTATAGATCCTTGAATGTTAGCTCTAGGGTAATGGTAGACACAATATCTAGAGGTGCACTTATACGTCTATATTGGGAAATAACCCAAGAGATTTTAGATGAGATTTTTGTCACTAATTGAGGATGGAATACTCAGAAGGCTAATTGAGGAGCTAGTATATATGCTATTGGGGTTGCAAGTGGCTATAGAGATAGTGATAATATGGTAGCATAAGAAGTTGCATAGCTCAGAACTGATATTAGGCTACTTTCAAAGCAATTTACAATAATGACGACTGAGAAGGTGAATACACTAGAAGTGTATGGATCTACTTGTAGAATGTATGAGTCTAATGTGGATGAGGAATCAAAGTATTTGGATCACAAAGAGGTGGGTTTCTGAGTCAAAGGGCAAGAAAATCAAGGTTGGAACTATTATGGTGATAGGTACTGAGACAGGAGTAGAGAATGAGATGGTGATTGGAGGTCCAAGGATAACCACAAAGAGATGAGTGATAGATATGTACCACCAAGTAGTTGAGATACCGAGTCTAAAATAGAAGACAAATTGTTAAAATTAGTCGAAGGCCAAGAAATTCAAGAGAGCTGTCTTAAAGAAATTAAGGCAGATCTTTCAGCGCTAAATTAAAAGGTTGAGTCGTATGCTACTGCAATCAAACAATTGGAAAAACAGTTTGGCCAGATGTTATCCATGTTGAATCAAGGTTAACCTGGCACTACTCCTAGTAATATAGTACAAAACCCAAAGCATTATAGTCACTTCAATGCAATTACTACTCAGAGTGGTAAAACCACTTGGGATCCACCTATGTCCACCTTAAATGAGCCAAAGAATGATGTTGATCTTGTTGCTATTAAGGGAACTCCTAATCTAAAAGCAAGAAAGTCACTCGATATTGAGGATAATAGTATGGATGACAAAGGTAAGGGTATGTTTAGGATTCTGTTCTTAAAACCATTCCAAGACCTAGACTACCTTATCCTCAGAGATTGAAAAAGAAGGTGGAGGAGATAAAATGTCAGAAGTTTCTATCTTTCCTAAAGGAGCTATTATAAATATTTCATTAGTTGAGGCGTTGGAGAAAATGCTAGGCTATGCAAAATTCATGAAAGATCTGGTCACTAGAAAGTGGACTGTGAGCTATGAGCCTACGAATAATGTTTATTATTATAGTGATGTGGCCTCTAGATCGTTAGTACAGAAGAAGAAAGATCTTGGAGCCTCACTATTCCATGCACTATTAGGTCTTTCAACTTTGCTTGGGCATTATATGATCTGGGAGCAAGCATTAATCTCTTGCTGCTGGTCGTATTTAAGCAGTTGGGGTTAGAAGCACATAAACCAACATCGATGAGATTATTGATGGCTGACCGAATGGTGAAAAAGATGGTTGGTATTCTAAATGATGTGTTGGTAAAGGTAGCATATTTTATCTTCCCAGTCGATTTTGTAATACTTGTTTTTGAGGTGGGCTTCCAAGTCCCTATAATCTTGGGAAGACCCTTCCTAGCTACAAGTAGGGCATTGGTTGATATGAAATTGGGATAAATAAGGTTTAGACTCAATGATGAATAGGTAATCTTTAATATGTGCCAGTCAATGCGACAACTGGATGATATGAGAGTTGTGTCTGTGATAGACACCATTGATGATGTAGATCTAGGTACAATGACTATCCCTATTGATGACAGGTAGAGCATTGAAGCCTTAGAAGTAGTGATTATAAACTTCGACAGTGATGGTATTGATGACTATAATGAGATGGTATGTGCACTTTATGGGAATGGTTCTTATAGCTTTTCACCAAAGAAGCTTGACTTGGATCTAAAAAAATAGAACCACTCTATCCGCTCAATTGTGTATTGAGGATCCACCCATCTTAGAGTTGAAGGCCCTCCCTTCTTATTTGTAATATATATTTTTGGGGGCTGACAATACTTAATTGGTAATTATTACAGCTGATTTGATATAAACAGAAGTGGAAGCTTTATTATCAGTGTTACAAAGATTCAAGAGGGCCATTGGTTGGTCCATTGTAGATATTGTGGGTATTTTTCTTGGTCTTTGCACTCACAAGATCCAACTTGAATCGGATTGTGTTCGAAGTAAAGAACATGTGTCGGCTTAATCCTTTTTTGCAAAAGGTGGTGAAGATAGAAATAATCAAGTGGTTAGATGCTAGTATAGTGTATCCCATTGCTGATAGCAAGTATGTCAGTCTAGTACAATGTGTTCCAAAGAAGGTCAGTATTACTGTTATGCCTAATAAGAAGAATGATCTAGCGACCATGAGGCCAATCATAGGATGGAGAGAGTGCATGATTACAGGAAATTGAATACGTAGACCCGAAAAAACCACTTCTCCATGCCCTTTACAGACCAGATGCTCGAAAGACTTATGGGTAGAGAGTGTTATTATTTTCTTGATGGTTATTTGAGATACAACCAAATCACTATAGCACCCGAAAACCAAGGGAAGATGACCTTCATTTGTCCTTATGGGACCTCTGCATTCAGGTGTATGCCATTTGGGTTATGTAATGCTCCAACCACATTTTAGAGATGTATGATGTCAATTTTCTCTGATATGGTAGAAGACACCATCGAAGTATTCATGGATGATTTTTGGTAGTTGGTGATTCTTTTGATGACTGATTGGTTCACCTAGAAATTGCTCTTCATAGGTGTAAGGAATCAAACTTGGTACTTAATTTGGAAAAGTTCCATTTCATGGTTAAAGAAGGTATTGTGCTTGGTCACAATATTTTAAAATGGGGTATAGAGGTAGATAGAGCTAAAATTACAATGATCAAGAAATTACCTCCACCAATTTTTGTGAAGGGTATTCGGAGTTTTTTAGGACATGTGGGGGTTTTATAGGTGATTTATTAAGGATTTCTCAAAGATTACCAAACCTCTTTGCAAGGTTCTTAAGAAAGAGGTGAAATTTGATTTCGACGAAGCATGCTTGACAACTTTTGAATGTCTAAAAGAGAAGTTGATGATGGATCCTATTATCGTGTCCCCTGATTGGTCCTTGCCCTTTAAGATCATGTGTGATACAAGCGGAGTGGCCTTAGATGATGTCCTAGGCCCAAAAATAGAAAAGTAAGGCATTAAACCCCGCTAAAAAAATTACACAGTTACTGAACATGAGTTATTAGTAGTGGTTTTTTCCTTTGAGAAATTTTGGTCTTATTTGATTGGGTAAAGGTAATAGTGCACACTGATCATGTAGCATTGAGGTACATGATGTCGAAAAAGGATGCAAAGCCTAGATTGCTTAGGTGGGTTTCCTGAAATAGTTTTATTTTGAGGTCAAGGACAGAAAAGACACTGAGAATCAAGTTGCAGATAACTTGTCTAGACTTGAAGAGGAAGCAATGCATAAAGTTGAAGATGGGCTTGAAATTGATGATAGTTTTCTAGACGAGCGTGTATTGGCTGCTTCTCACGATCTAATTCCATAGTTTTCTGATTATGCAAATTATTTGGTGAGTGATCTTGTCCTAGAAAATCTGAACTTACAACAATGAAAAAAGTTTATGGATGAGGTAAGGAAGTTTTTTTGGATGGGCCTTACTTACTTAGAATTTGTGCGAATGGTGTAGTTCGTAGATGTATCCTTGAGGCGGAAATGATGAGTATACTTGAGGCTTGTCATGCTTCACCAGTTGGGGTTCACCACGGAGGAACTCGCATAGCCTACAAGATCTTTCAATATGGATACTACTATCCTATAATATACAAAGATGCTCATGACTTTGCTTTAGCCTGTGACGAATGACAGCGTCAACGTAATATCTTTAGGTGCCATGCTTTCTATGACCCCTATTTTAGAATTGAAGTTGTTTGATGTATGGGATGTGGACTTCATGGGACCCTTTGTGAGCTTCTTTGGTATGAAGTACATTCTTGAGGTGATGATTACCTGTCAAAATGGGTGGAAGCGGTTGTGCTCCCTAATAATGAAAGAGGAAGTGTCACCATATTTTCAAAGAATTATATCTTTTCTTGATTTGGTACACCATGTGTAATCATTAGTGATGGTGGGTCGTATTTCTATAATCGACTATTTAAGAGTCTACATGAGAAGTATGGAGTAAAGAATGAGGTGGCAACGCCTTACCATCCATAGACTAGTGGAAAGGTCGAGGTGTCCAAGAGAGAGATAAAGTCTATTTTGGCGAAGACTATAAATGTCAATTGGACTGATTGGTCGAGAACGCTAGATGATGAATTATTGGCCAACCAAACAGCTTTCAAAACTCCCATAGGTGCTTCTCCATATCAGTTGGTGTAAAGTAAGGCATATCACTTGCCTGTTGGACTTGAGCACAAAGCACTATGGGCATTGAAGAAGCTGAATTTTAAGTGGCAGGATGCAGCAAAGGGAAGAACGAATAAGGTGAACGAGTTGGATGAATTCTGACTTCAAGCTTATGAGAGTTATGCACTTTACAAAGAGAAGATGAAGCTATACCATTATAGCAAAATTGAGAAAAGAATATTTGAGCAAGGTGAACAAGTATTGCTATATGACTCAAGACTTTGCTTATTTCCAGGTAAATTGACGTCTAGGTAGTATGGTCCATTCATTATGGTAAGAGTATTTCCATATGGTGCTTTAGAATTGAAGCGTGACAGCGAAGCTCCATTCAAAGTAAATGGGAAAATGGTAAAGCACTACATGGGTAACACTAAAGAAGTTAAAGTGATTCTTGAAATGGACCTTGGTAAAGACTGATTAGCCTAGGCAACTGTGTCGTGCCGCGATAATAAATTAAGCGCTTCATGGGAGGCAACCCATGAGGCTAGTTGGTAAAGTCTGAGTATCCAACTTATCCACGTTGTGCCATGATGTTAAATCAAGCGCTGCGTCGGAGGAAACCCATGTTTTACACTTAATAAATTATAGGATAATATGTATGTTCACTGTACAAAATTAAAGATTGCAGGAGTTAGCTAGAAATTACAGAAATCAAGTCATACAAACTCTTCACAAGTCATAACCAAACATTACGACTCGTGAGTAAGAGTCGTAAGGACCTAGGAATTAGGCCACTTCTAGGTAATTGGATTTCGGAGTCATTACGAATCTCAGAACGAGTCGTAACCACTGGTTATAATTCGTCACCATGAATCGTAACAACTCCAAACCTAGGTAAGGTCCCAAGTATTTATAGAGGAACTATGAGACCCTTAATCATAGGTGATGAGTCATATGCATGAGTAGTAACCAAGCTTGATAGATCAGGGGTCTCGGGTCAACCCAACACAGATTTTCATTTAAACAAACAAGGGGTACCCAAATCGGGCACCCGATATCTCTAAATGAATACTCCCTTCGTTGTTGTAGATTTTCAAGCTCTAAGAACTCCAAATTCACTTCAAAGAATCATATCAAACAGGTTTTTCCTCCCAAAATTTGAAAATTCATTAATAAATAGGGACCAAAATCGTTCAAACTCAATAAACACAAAACCTCAACAAAATAAGTAAGTTCTATTCTTCAAATCTTTATGTATTAAATTAAATTTGGAAATGGTGTGAGTTTTTAGGATTTATTAAGTCTAAAATGAGTATACATGAGTAACCAAACCCTATTACTTGAAATATTGGCTTCGTAATGTGATAATGGGCTCAAACTTTGTGCTTTAAAAGTTTATTTATGGATGAATGTAGGGGGTAGTGAAGTGTGTTATATCATGTGCGATTGAAAATTGGCACCAACTTATGCTATACCCCTATGTCACAGTGGGTATGGGGCTCCTAACAACTCGTAACGACAAGTAATGAGTATTCACGAGTTTCATAACCATTGATATTATGGAGGATTAGATTAATGTGGGTTCTGGTATTGTTACGACTAAAATATATGAGTCATAATCATTCCCTACGTTTCATACGTAGAAGTTGTAATGACTGAGGGTGCTTATGCATAGTACAACATGCCTTTGGTTAGCTTATGACTGTTGGTAATGAGTCGTAAACTAACCTTATGACTTGTTAAGAGGACTCGTAACCTAACCAATAAACACTAACTTATCTACTATTTACCTCACGAATCATTCATATGAGTTATACCTAGTGGTTACTGTTCATAACCCCTAGTTGAGAGTAGTCCAGTACATGTATACTAACACTAAGGTTTCTTATTCTTCTTTCCTTTTCATACGAACTCAATAATTAGTTTGATGCAGGCAGGTACTGATGTCTCCTAAAGGTGACTCATCATCCAAGCAAACCCCAAAGAACAACACCAAAAAGAAACTGACCCTTAAGTTTGATTACCAACTAAGAAAAAAAGAAACTGATGATTCAAGTAATGACCTCGTAGAATACCCACTGAAGAGGAAGGCAGACCCCAGGGAAAAATGACCTCGGGGAAAGAAAAATTTCACAAAAGAGGACACACATCCAAGAGGGCTAATAATGAAAAATTCAAGTGTTTCCCCACCTACTCACCATCATTTTATAAGGATGACAATAATGATGAAGAAGTATAATATGATGATAATGCGGGTGCTGAAGAATGAAGATCCTACAAGGTAGAATCAGAGAATGAAGTGAGGAGGAGGAGAATGTTACTCTTATTGCTGTACAATCCCCACCCTCACCCCCACCCCAAGTATAATTGTCCATTAAACCTGCTACATGGCCACCGTTGAACGGTGGGGGTCCCCTAAAACATAGGAAACATATAATGCAGAGTTAGAGGTGAACCTAACTACAAGTAATTAAAGAAGGGAGATATACATAGAAAGACGATTGACGACAACAAGCATGTCTGAGATGCTTGGGTTCGCAGCTAGGTTTCAACAATATGATTTGTAATGGATGACTTCATCACCTAGAAACTTTAGTTCAGGATTGGTGTAGGATTTTTGTGCTGTATACAAAGGTGAATTAAAAAGGCAGTACCCATAGGGAAACTTATGGAGGGGTAGTAATCCAATCACATCATTTGCCATTCAAGGAGTCCAGATAACCATTTGCTTGAGAACTATTTCTAGATTTCTATATGGACCTGACTTTTAACCACTAGTGAGCAAAGATGAGATCGAGTACTGCATGGAATAAATACAAAAAGTTACAAAGAAGAAAATGGGGTTGGTAGATAAAATCATATGCTTTCGATGGTTAGCAAATTTGATTGTTATAAATGGGGAAGAAGCTAGTTGGGTGGTAGGTGGACCAAGAGTAACCTGACAGAGAATTATGAAGTAGACTCTAAGTTTTGAAGACAAGGCATAGTGGACGTTGGCTCGACTTATATTGTGTCCTACTACTATTGACAATGTACTCAATCCAGTCCAGAAAGCATTGATAGCAAGGCTCATGGCAGGTTATGAGTTTGATATTGCATAATTCATCTCTAGAGAGATACGAGATCGAGCAGTGGGCAGTGAAAAGGTAATTCTGGTATTTTCATATTTTTTGATGTAGATTTTCTTAGCGGCAAGGGTGGCAGAACTACCAGATATTAATCAGTACATTGAGCCAGAGACTACTACTAATTTGGGGTTGATTAAAGATGCAACAAACTCTATGACAAGGAAAGCAAAACAAGGATCTACAATATTGGCTGAAATACTCAGGACCAATTCTGAGGATATTTGATTGAATGAAACAAATGACACTTTAATTGAAAGTGGCAGTCTGAGCACCAACCGTCTGATGCAGCGGGTATATCCCATGCCCCTACTTTTTCACAGTTTGCACTACCACACCCATCATTTAGATCATCCCCAGAAGGTTTTGTGGTCATATCGTAGGCTATGTGGAATAATGTAATAAAAAGGTTGACCACTTTAGAGTCAAAGGTACTGTTAGTAAAGGAGGGTGTAGAACCTTGGGTTGAAAACAAGCTGGAAGAACAAAGCAGAAAAATCTAGGAAAGGTTAGATAGTTTTGAGAAGCGAGTCATATGTCAGTTGGGAAGTGGTCAAACACCTGACATTGCAGAGGTGAACACTGAGGTAGCTGAGATATGAAAGTTGGTTTACGAATTATATGAAAGGTCAATTTTCCCAACACCTGTTATAATAGAGATCTAGCCCGAGGTAGAAATTGAAAACATTTAGAGTGTTCCATTTAGAGAAGAAGGAATAAAGAGAACGAAAATAAAATAAAAAGCTAAAGAAGAAAATAAAATAAAAAGCTAAAGCACTGAAGAAGATAATGTGAAAAAGGCAAAAAGAGCAAGTTTACAGAGTGAGAAGGACCGATAGGTGAGGGTCCAGGAGAAGGATGCTGGTGCTGGTAGTTCGAGATCAACCACAGATTCTGAGAAGAGCAGTGACATGGCCTCAAAACTTGATATACCATTAAGTGCATCATCTACAATCGGTGCCACTACTGCAGAGACAGTCCCGACAATTGATAGGACTACTATTAAGGAGAGTAGGGGCTAATCTGAGGATCCCCATGATGATCCAGGCTGAGCATGAACCTAGGGCACCCAGGTATGTCCTCAATCCCATTTTACATTGCTAAATGCACTGGGAGAGTTAATAAGTTTTAGTTGGGGGTGGGGGATATCACAGTCGCCACGGGTTATGGTTGTCGTGTTTCAAAACCCGTTGGCCACAGTCTAAAAAATTTATGAACCAACATATGTGTGTGTACTCTATGATGCTTAATTGAGAGAAATAATGTGCATATGCAGTTGATAATATGTGAAAAATTTGAAAAATGGATACCCCTCCTGAAAATTTTTATGTACTAATGTGCAATTTGTATTTGCATGTGAGTGTTGAGAATCCCTTAATGGAATTAGAATTAGAAATAGAATAACTATGGTATTTAGTAGCACGAACTGGATAGTAATGACTGACAATGTGACCATGTACCATATGAGTGTGAGGCATTACCTAGTTCCAAGTGTTTATGGAATCCAGAGCTTGCTCGGTTGCTTTTTCCTAGAATATAGGATGGTCGGTTAGGAGATAATCATAGGCCATTTTTCAAATTAGTTCACTCAAACCTAAATGCCAAACCAAATGATCTATGAATCCCTTGTCCCAATAGTTGAGCCTAATAGATAAATTTTTAATGTTTGCTCCAATTTCACCTTCTCGGTTAACTAAAATGAACTTATTTTTGGCCCTGGTCCTCCTTAGACACTGTGCAGCTCAACTAAGAAAAATTGTCTAAGTTGAGGGTGGCTATTATAGGGGTGCATAAGGAAAGACAAGTATAAAGAAAGAAGTGTATAGAAAAAAATAAATACGGGTAAGTGTGGTGAACATAAAAGAAAATGAAAATTGAAAGAAAAATAAAAGAAAAAGACAATGAGAAAAGAGAATCGTACCCAGCCAAAACATAGGCATGAAAAAAATAAAAGGAAGAGATATGGGTGAATTTAACAAAACGATGGTAGAAAAAGTGGACCCTGAAGAAAATGTAGTGTCAAGGAGGTTAAGTCACTTAAAAGATTCCTAAATATACCATAACCAACCCTAAGCCTACGTTATAAGCCTAACAAAGTCCTTTAGTGATCCTAGTCTGACCGTCTAAAAATTTAGGTAAAAAACATAAGGGCAAACCTATGGCATTCTGCGAACACCGATTGGAATTTATGAGTGTGAGTGTCTCTAGACCATCCCTGAAATAATAAAACAAATCAAGCTAATTGATAGGAGATTTTTTGAATGTGAGGGTACATAGGTTACCATGTCAAGTCACTTATCTATCCGGATAGTGTATATTACTTAGGACTAGTTGTTCATTACTAATGTAATGCCATCAATAGATTCATGCATGTCAAAATTGTTGCACAAAATCAGTATACGCAGTAGCCTATTAAAAAATGAGATAGGATGGGGTAAAAAGGTATTGTTGATCTGAATAATAAACCAACTGCCAAATATGTCACAAATTCTTCAAAGTTAAGCATCCTGTCTTTGTGGGTGTGAATTATGGTATGCATAAGTACATGCAAAATTCTAAGTTAAGGGTGTTTATGTGCCGTTGAAACATGGCAAATTTGATGCTTAAAACAAGGAATCTTGGACTTAGGTCATTTTGGTAGATATGATGTGGTTTTTGTGGTTGTTAAAGGTGAAACAGGTTAACATTGATGTTGGACTGAAAAGATGGAAGAAAAGCCTGATAAAGCTGATAAATTGGTCAGGCTATAAGTTTTTATGATACTATACGACTCATAGCCATACTAGCCAGGACACCAGAAGCAAGAGAAAAGCTGAGAAGCCATGTGAAGAGTGACTGCGACTGGTGATATTTACTCTTAAAAAGTGACTATGAGTCATGAGGAGAAATTGTAAAGAGAGAAGAAGACAAGGATAACATTCAAAGATAATGTCATGAAAGATCACGAGTCACCAGATCAAATTATGACTCATAATGAGAAGCCGTAAAGAGACCAGTGTCTAAAGCCTTGAAAGTCTAAGGCTCAAGTGATGATGAGTGAAGATCATGAGTGGTAAGGATAGACTACGACTCGTGGTGATGAATCATAAGGATAACAGAAGCTTGCAGCCATGAAGATCAGTTACTGGACTCCTTACGATTAGCATCGTATGACTCGTAAGGTGACCTTACGAGTAGACCACATGAGTCATTATGAGTGCCGGCATACTTTTCCTATTCTATTTTTATTAGGGTTTCTTTATTCTTTTGAGGCACTATAAATACCTTAGGGTTATTCTTTTATTAGGTTATGCACTCTTACATTACTTTTGATACTTTCAACATACTTTGATTACTGAGATTTTGTTCTTGAGATCTTGGGTTTTTATTCAAATGGAGACTTTGGATTTTCTCTCTTTTATTATTGTGAATTAATTGCATGTGTTCTTTACTGATTATCACGGATTATTGCATAAACATGAGCGGATAATTTTCTAGACTAGGGTTGTAGGAACCCTAGCAGATTATCTAAGTAAGGGAAGTAGCAGATTCATCTATTCGACTGTCGTTGCATGTATTGCAATCTTTTTTGTATTTATTTAAACCCAAGTTACTGTAGATACTTGGGACTGCCTATATTTGAGAACATCCTCACAAGGGAGTTCAAGATTGGGAAAAGGAGATTACAATAGTGATTCGAGGCTACCAACCCTTGTCTGATCAACTTAAGACTCAAAAGGTGAGAGTTGTACTAAAGTTAAAGACAAGGGACAACAAGGCAACACCCTGATACTCACAAGGTAAAGGGAGAGATCTATAAATACGTTCATAAGATGATTAGTAGTACATAGCTTGTCTACTTTGCATGCAGAGCAGGAGGATTGGTGGATTGAGTATGAGAATCGTACGTAGTTGAGAAGCTAGGGGAACACAGTCCTAGAGTTTGTCTTCTTTTGCTTACACACTCAAGCATTCAAGTTCTATTGCTAGTTACTTTAGACTTCAAATTTTCTCCTATTTACTTTTCTGCATTGCTCGTGAATTTTGTCATGTTTGAGATACTGTACGACATTTTCCCTGTGGGTTTGACCCCAAAATGGTTTGGGTTACTTTATTTGATATCAACTATAGTATACTTATTTGGAGGTTAGTTTTGGGTGACATCAATCAACCACCCTTGACAGAAAACCCCTTCTCTCCATTAACCTCATTTCTCTTTCTGGGCTAATACATTTTTTAGGAAAATTCTTGGTTCTCACCTGAAAAATTACCTACTTGAGACACCCTTTTAGAATATTAATACAATATAATAGGTAACAACCATTTCTAAGGAAAAGCTACATGAGTAAAATTTAAGCTCTGATGTGTTGAAAAATAAGGAGAATGAAGACAACGAGAAGAGCTACATGAGTAAAATTTAATCTCCGATGTGTTAAAAAAATAAAGAGAATAAAGAAAATGCTGTGACTGCAAACCTCATGGTTCAGTACTAGTCTTTTAGATAGTGGACACCAAGAACAGTAATATAGACTAACATTACAGTTTGAAATAACTAAATATTAAACTTACAAGTTTAAGCTCTCGGATGCTGTGAATATCCCTCAGAAGATTAACCACTTTGTTAGTATCCTGCAAATAAATTCAAGAACTTCAATTAAAGTTGTAAAATTGACCACACCATGGCTGAAAAATCACAAGTTACATGCAAAGAAGGAGGCCTCAGTTGCAGGCCATCCTGGAACATACAACACCAATATACGAGATGAACTATCCTCATTGCCTAATTTTGTTTCCACAGAATGTAAATCATTATCATTATCACAACCTCTTTTGTACAATTACTCAGAAGTGATGAAAAATATCCACATACAGCGAGATCTATGGCTTAAGCCACAGATTGAAGAAAATCCATGCATATGTTTCAATTGTCATAGCTGCTGACCAATGTTGTTTATCTATTTCATGAACAAGGGTTATTGCTTTAGTTTCTTAAAAAAATCATTGACACAATAAAGAGGAGTAACCACCCTTAACAGTAAACCCCTTCTCTCCATTAACCTCATTTATCCTTCTAGGCTAATACTTTTTTAGGAAAATTCTTATCTCTCACCTGAAAAATTCCCAACTTGAGGCACCCTTTTAGAATATCAATACAATACAATAGGTAACAATCATTTCTAAAGAAGAGCTATAAGAGTAAAAGTTAAGCTCCGATGTGTTGAAAAAATAAAGAGAATGAAGACAACGCCATGGATGCAAACCTCATGGTTCAGTACCAGTCTCCCAGATAGTGGACACCAAGGACAGTAATATAGACTATCATTACAGTTTGAGAGAAATAAATATTAAAATTACAAGTTCAAGCTCTCGAATGCTGCAAATATCCCTCAGAAGATTAACCTTTTTATTGATATCCTACAAATAAATTCAAGAACTTCAATTACCAGTTGTAAAATCAACCATACCAGGGCTTTAAGATCACTAGTTACATGCAAAATAGGAGGCCTAAATTGCAGGCCATCCTGGGACATGCCACGCCAATATACGGATCAGACTGTCCTTATTGCTGGATTTTGTTAGCACATAAATTTAAAACATTATCATCATCATAACATATTTTGTGCAATTACTCAAAAAGGACATAAAAGATGTAGATATAGTGAGATCTATGGCTTAAGCCATAGATTGAAGAAAATCCATTCATATGTTTTAAATTATCATAGCTATTGACCAATGTTGTTTGTCTATTTCATAAACAAGCACTGTTTCTTTAGTTGTTAAAAAGAAAATCATTGGCATAACAAAAACGAGAAACCACTCTTAGCATAAAACCCCTTCTCTCTTTTAACCTCATTTCTCTAGGCTTATACTTATTTTAGTATTTCTTTTCTCTCACCTAAAAATTCCCAATTTGAGATACTTTTTTAGAATATCAATACAATACAATACAATACAATACAATACAATACAATACAATACAATACAATAGGTAACAACTATTGCTAAAGAATATCTACAAGAGTAAAATTTAAACTCTGATATGTTGAAAAAATAGAGAGAATAAAGACAATGCCATGGCTACAAACCTCCAATTACTTTCTGAGTAACCCGAGATATAGGTTATTTAATTTTTCTTGCCAAGTATAAATTGCCATATCAGATTCTCTCAATCACTCTTCTTTGTGAGATGAATTTAGTTCAACCTAAAAGGAAAAAAAGGCATGCATATGCAGGTTGAATATAGGATTCTATTAGTCTTCGGTAGTATGTAAAACAACTTAAAACATGTAATACTCTTTATTGTTATCGGTTGAAATAATATAGAAATTTCTCAACTATGACAACTAAAATTAACTTTTATCCCAAAGAAAAAGTTTAAGGTAAAATAATAACATAAGGTAAGAATAATGTAATAAAATTTAAAAAATAAAACAAAATAAAAAAATTAGAGAGATTTCTACAAAATGGTGAACATATCTAGAATATTGACATATGTCATTGACCTTATAGAAGTTACATCCTTGTCCTCCTCCCCTAAGATATTGATATTTCATATTATATGGACCCTACCCAGATATGAATCCCAATCAGACATCACGAATCCATGTCCATATCACTTTTTAAGATTAAGAGCCCATTTAGGATTAACGAGTCTTCTTTAATGCTTCTAAAAAGGCATACAAGCTTTGCAAGATACTAATGATGGAAGGATGATTACTGAGAATTTATTCCATACCAATTAATGATTCATGTACTCAAATCTCATAACTCTTTTCTTATTCGGTCTCACATAAACAAGTTTAACTCTAAAGCTCTTTCAATAAGATTCTTGTACATGTACTATAACATACCAGTTTTTTGGCCCTTGAAAATTTCTAAAATTTTATCCTCACTGTCTTGACTATGACTAAATCTATGAGACATAGGAAGTTGTAATACCCCATAAAGTTCTCTCCTAGTCTGAGCCTCAGAGCATTTTTGGAAAAACCAAAAACCCGAGTCTAAAAATTTTAGAAATATCTTCCCAAGTATGAAACACTTTGAATTGTACAAGAGTCTAAAGGATGTACTTAAGAGTAATTTCCCTTCTTTCAGTGTTTAGATCGTGTGAGTGAGCATGAGCTCAAGTTGATCCTCAATCTAATCCACTTGCTTCTTTCAATTATAGAGTATGCCTCCTCGTAGAGTTTTGTCCATGGGGTTGATGACCAGCCCCCTTAGCCAGTATATCCTGAAAATGAGAGCGTGTCACATGCAGAGTTTTGGGCAGCTTTCCAGGCACTAGCCCAGGCTATAACTAATGTTCATGGGAACTGTCAGGCTGTAGTCCCACCTCAGCAAGATGGGGATTCTGCTGTAGCCAGGATTAGAAGCTTCATGAGAATGAAACCACCCAAATTCTTTGGGTCAGTAGTAGGTGAGGATCTATAGTTGTTTCTTGAGGAGATGAAGAAGATCACCCAGATTATGCATGTGTAAGAGGAGGAGAGTGTTGAGTTAGCATCTTATAGATTGAAAAATATTACTCATAATTGGATAGTGATGTGGAAGGAGAGTAGAGGGGAGAATACAACTCCTGTGACTTGGTCAGAGTTTCAGAGTGCCTTTCTAGATAGATTTTTCCCTCTATAGATGAGAGAGGCTAAGGTAGAGGAGTTCATGAACCTAAGATAAGGTTCCATGACCGTGAAAGAGTATTGTCTTAAGTTTAACCAATTAGCTAAGTATGTTCCTGACTTGGCGAGTATGATTAAGTTTTTGTCTGGTGTATCGAGTTATGTGTTGAAAGAGTGTAGAGCTTCCATGATCAATAGAGATATAGACCTTTCTAAGCTAATTATTCATGCACAATAGATTGAGGAGGATAAGATGAATGAGAGAGAGCGAGGGAGTAAGAGAACCAAGACAGGTAGTCGTGGTTTCTCATAGTCAGGTCTCAAGGTGGTAGTAGCTCTCAGTATGGTCAGAGATATTTAGTTCCATCTTTGTCTTAAGCTAGTGTACTTATACCTGTGTTTGGGGGTATCAGAGTTGAGGGAACGCCAAGCTCCAAAGCCCAGAGTAGTACTAGTGGTGTTCGTACCTACCCATTGTGTGAAGAATGCGGTAAAAATCATAAGGGTGTATGTGGAGCCAGTCACGATGTGTGCTTTGGATGTGGCAAGACCGGTCACAAAGTTTGAGACTATCCCAAGCCAGTTCCCCGAAGTCAGTGCAGTCATCTTTCAGGCTCTCCTTGATTGGGAAAGATCCCTTGAAATAGATCTGGGTAATTTATGAGCCCTTTGTCATTATAATATTCATTATTTGATCTTTTGCTTTCATTTTGATCTTATATCCTATCATGAGTTATACCCGAGTTTCAGGTCTTAATCGGTCAATTATGACCCAGTCGTAGGTGCCTCGCGTACCGTTCCAGTATTTTAGTGAAGTGTGTTTAGAGAGACATAGAATCCCAAGGGGGAGATACCCCATAGTATCATGATATTGCATGCCAATAGATTCATCCCGATGCATGATTAGATTTCCTTTATAAAATTAGCATTAGTCATTATTGCATTGTCAAGTCGTGCTTTCAGAAGTTAGCTTAGCTGGATATTCATGCATTAGATATGCACATTTAGTAGAAAGAGTTTAGCTAGTCAACGTGTGTTCAGTCGTGTATTCATGAGATCATTCCAGTTACGAGTCCATGCATTAGATATGCATATGTGATACGAGAATTCAGCTATGAGTAGATTCAGTCTAGTATTCCTTGCATCAAATATGCATGCCCAGTGTGAGAACTCTATATGTCAGTCGTTCTAGTTGCGTAGTTAAGCCTTGAGATATTTTTGTATCTTGAGTAAGTTTTGTTGATCCTTATTCTCAATCTATCAAAGCGACATTTGAGGACGAATGTTCCTAAGGGGGAGATAATGTAATACCCCACAAAGTTCTCTCCTAGCCTGAGCCTTAGACCGTTTTTGGAAAAACCAAAATCCCGAGTCTAAAACTTTTAGAAATATCTTCCTAAGTATGAAACACTTTGAATCATGTTGGATTTCTCTAATTTCAAATTTTTTTCATGTAGAGCATTGAATAAGCTTTCCATCGATACCAATTTCATCAAAATCTGACATCAGACGAGGGAATTATTGCTGATTTACTAAACGGTATTGGAATTGCCCAGGTTTGACGGTCGACCTGGAGGACCGCCAAGTCCTTGGTGGACCATCCAGTGTCCCGTCAGGCCAAGACATAACATCTCGTTTTTGGCCCCCGAGTGACAGCCAAAGTGGTAGACTGTCAAAAAGTTGACGAACCGTCAAGGGGTTTGTCAGGTTGAAACAGAATGGCCTATTCCTGACCCTAGAGTGACGGACGATCTGGTAGATCGTCAGATTCCTGACGGACTATCACTTCGACCATCACGTCGAGGCATAATATCCCAATTTTGTCCCTCGAGTGATGGACGACTTGGTGGATTGTCAGTCCCTCTGACGGACCGTCAGATTGACCGTCATAGACCCCGAGTTAGAGTTTTCAACTCTTTTTCTTTAAAGGGCATTTTGGTCTTTTCCACTCTTTCCCCAACCTCTATAAATACCCACTTAAGGGTTGAAGGCCTT
>NC_061111.1:66532690-66551561 GCF_002878395.1 Capsicum annuum
TACACTTGTAATTTCTTAATGGCATAGAAATTGGTTTATTACTCATAATTGTGATATTGGGTTTTGAACTACTGGTTGAGGGTTTTGGATATAAATCTTTCAAATGTTTTCTCATGGTTACTATTGAACTATTCTGCTTTGAATGGTTGGTTTGTACACTCATTGGAGTGCATGGGATTGGTGGATGAAATAGGGGCATAATAGACTCCCTAAATTCATAAACTATGGCAATAGGGGTATAACAAAATCCCTAAATAATTGGTTTTGGTATGAAAATTGATGGTAACCTTAACCCGCTTGGTTTGGCTTATTCTCTTTGAAACTAAAGCATAGAATAAATGGCTAATTGGATAATAAAAAGAATGATCTTAAAAACCTTGTAGGTTATGAAGTAATCCCCCAAGTGATTTTATTAGTGGAGTCTGCTGGGTATGAATAAATCCCTAAAAGGGTTAGCTAATGATATTTCTTGCTAGCTATAGTTGGTATGATGATACCACTTAATAATGCCATATTAATAGACTCCTAGAATTGGTGGATGAGTTATGTATTTAATGTTTTAATTAGGCATTAACGAGTGTTCTGATAGCTGGTCGTGAAGATGTAAGTTTGAAGGACAGATACCAGAAACTCATATTTGTCAATATGTGGGTTGATCTAAATAATCATGTGCTTGTGTCACACTGCACATAAATATAGCATGGTCGGCAAAATATACAAAGAAATCCCTAAGCTTCTGTGGTATCCTCGATTCATACGGCTAATATGCACTAGGGCCCGACCAGGGGGTTATAACTGGACCCATATAGCCAATGAGTGGTATTAAGATAGATAAGCTACACAATCCAAGTTAAGGTTTTTACAGTACATGCTATGCCTAATTCCCTCTCCCCGCATTTATAGATGTATATACTCATGGATATGTGTGGATATGTATATATGCATTGGTTTGACTTAGATTCATGATAATAACATTATTTATCTTTTATCCTTGAGTAACATGCTAGTGCTCAACCCACTAACCATCTCTGGACACTGTATCCCCATACGATGCACGACCCAAAAGAAAGTCTACTTTTCCTACATAGAGTTAGGTAGAATAGCTTAGTTCATCGGTCAATTATGGTAAGGTGGTGAGCTTTCATTCTTTGAAAGACTTGACCAGTTTATCATTTTTCCATTCATAGATTAGAATTGAGAGTTCACATTATCATTAACATTGTCATTGTCATTATCAGGTCGAGGGCATGTCCCATCCTAGATTATTTTTTGTAGAGACTTTGTTGGATAATGTTGTGGTATGGTATTGTTGGCTAACATTACATTTCATAAAATTTGAGTTTATCTTGTTCTATCTTATTATATGTTCAAAATTCAGCCATTGTTAGGTGTGTTATGTTTTCGTTTGGCTAAGCAAAAAGGGTGACTTTGATCCTCAGTGGTCTTGAGATACCATACATGTCTAGGCCCTAGTTCTGGTCATGAAAAAGTTAATATCAGAGCCTAGATTTGGTGACATTGGGTGTCTACAAAGCCATGTCAAGTAGAGTCTCTTTTGTGGGTGTTTTCGATACCACACTTATAAGGGAGAGGCTACGAGGCATTTTGGAATGTTTCTCTTTCTTGTGATCTCCTTTCAGACTATAGAGTCTAAGGTCTTAAATTTCCTCTAATATCCATTTATTTGCTTTTCATATCATGCCTTGAAGATCTGATGCTCATGGAAACTCCTCTGTCCCACTTGAGGATAATGTTAATAAAACAAGTCCAACTTATGGGGTTTTAACCTAATCTAGGGCTACTACTTTTAATATCTCTAATAGGATTCCCCCAAATTCAACTAGTCCTCCTCAATCTCTTTAGGGTGATGTGACAAATGCTAAATTTATTAGTTGATTCATTTGCTGAACCAATTGATAGTTTCTCAGACTAAGCATGTTGTTTCTATTGTTCCAGTTTTTAAGACCACTAGAGTTGGTCAATTTATAAGGTTAAGTTCTCCGGCTTTCACTGGTTCTAAGGTTGAGGAGGATCCTTATAGTTCAAAGATGAGAAGGAGAAAATTTTTTGTGTGATGCATGATACTGATATAGAGGGAGTGGAATTTGTATC
Organism: Capsicum annuum; assembly: GCF_002878395.1. NCBI lineage: Eukaryota > Viridiplantae > Streptophyta > Magnoliopsida > Solanales > Solanaceae > Capsicum > Capsicum annuum. The sequence continues at coordinate 66,534,803 of NC_061111.1, forward strand.
TTATTAGTTGAAGGATGTAGATTATCAATGGTATGAGAAGTGGGACTGATCTAAGGTGATGATGTTGAGTCTACTTTTTGGGATGATTTCTCTTTTGCTTTTCTTGATCACTTATTTCCTCAGGAGTTGAGGGAGTCGAAGGCTCAGGAGTTAGTAAATTTGAAGCAATACAAGATGTGTATGAAGGAGTATGCCATGAAGTTTTACCTATTGTCCTAGTATACTCCTGTTTAGTATCTATTATGAGAGATGGAATGAGGAAATTTAATTCTGGGTTGTCCCGTGAATTAATTTTGGAAATCAAGGTTGCCTTGTTGAATAAGGATATGGATATCTCTAGACTCATGGTCTATGCAACGAGTGGAAGAAGAAAAAAAAAAGTAAACTGATATGGGAGAAAGTCAGAGTAAGAGGTTTTGGTATTCAAAATAGAGTAAAAGTCAGCAACACAGTGGTAGAGATGGTGTAAAATGGTCTAAAAAAAAGTGGGGCAATTCTGATTCCTATTTGACAGCTAGTGCTCCATATCTAAAGTCTTATGGTGATCATCATTTCTAGGGTGGTGATGGTTCTAGGGCACAGGGTGCCCAATCTCAAGCCAATGGGGCCTACTCAGCTCTATTGTATCCCCCTTATAGATTTTATGATCGATTGCATAATGTTTTCTGTAATGAGGGAAAGAATAGGTTTTTTAATTATGGTCAGCTGGTTTATATGCAGAGGAACTGTCCTATGGGTAAGTTTACCTCTGAGGCGAACAAGGTTCCTATTGCCTCTTCATCAGCTCCTGCACCATAGGGTGCTAATTTTAGTGCCAACACTATCCAGAATTTCCTGAATTCTCTTGCTACTTATCAAGAATCTAAGGCATCTCTAGATATCGTCACTGGTATGTTGAAACCCTTATCTCATGATGTGTATTTCTTACTTGATTAGGGGTCCACCCTTTCTTATATGACCCCATTTGTGGCTATCCATTTTGATTTTCATCCTGAGTATATTTTGGATCCCTTTTCTATTTCTACCTTAATAGGTGACTCAGTGGTTTCTAGTAGAGTCTATAAGGGTTGTGTGGTATATGTTGGTGGTAGGAAAACTTTGGTGGATTTGATTGAATTAGACATGCTAGAGTTTGATGCCATTCTGGAGATGGATTAGTTGCACTTATGCGAAGCCTCTCTTGATTGTCAAACCCAAAAGATCAATTTTAAATTCTCAAATAATCCAATCCTTGAATGGGAATGTAGTTCCCTAGGGCCTAAGGAAAGGTTCATTTCTAATCTTAGAGCCTGGAAATTGATTTCTAAGGGATGTCTTTATCATTTGGTCGGGGTTAAAGATTTTAACTTAGAGGGTCGTCTTGTATAATTTATTTCTATGGTTAGTGAATTCCCTGAGATTTTTCTTGATGATCTTCCTGGTGTTCTCCCCCGATAGGGAAATTGATTTTGGGATTAATCTCCTTTGGACACTCATCCTATCTCTATCCCTCCTTATAGAATGGCTCATGCCAAGCCGAATGAGCTTAAGGAGCAGTTGAAAAACCTCCTGGATAAAGGTTTTATTCACCCTAGAATTTTTCTGTGGGTGCTTTTATTTTTTTTGTGTGTAAGAAGGATGGTTCCCTGCGGATATGTATAGTTTACCTCCAGTTGAATAAGGTGAATATGAAGAATAAGTATCCACTCCCTAGGATTGATGATCTGTTTGACCAACTTTAGGGTACTAAGTACTTTTCTAAGATTGATCTTCAATCTGGGTACCATCAATTAAAGATTAGGGAGGTGGATATCCCTAAAAATTCTTTCCAGCCCGGTATGGTCATTTTGAGTTTTTGGTCATTTTGAGTTGTTGGTGATATTCTTTGGTTTGACTAATACCCCAATGAAATTTATGGACCTCATAAATCTGTCTTTCATAAGTTCTTAGATTTGTTCAATTGTATTTATTAATGATATTTTGGTGTATTCTAAGAGTAAGGTAGATCATGTCGATCAACTCTGAATTATGTTGAAAACCTTGAAAGATCAATGATTGTATGCGAAGTTCATAAAGTTTGAGTTTTGGTCGAATGTTATGACCTATCTGGGTTATGTTGTTTCTCATAAAGGGATCATGGTGGATCCATTGAAAGTTGTGGTGGTTAAAAAGTAGCCTAGACCCACGACTTCAACCGATACTTAAAGCTTCTTGGGTTTAGCTGGTTATTATACAAGGTTTATGGAAAGCTTCTCTTCTATTACTGCCCTATTGACTAAGTTAACTCAGAAGAAGGTGAAGTTTATATGGTATGATGATTGTGAGGGTAGTTTTGAGAAGTTGAAAAATAAGTTGACTTCGGCTCTAGTTTTGACCTTACTCGAGGATGCTAAGGGTTTTTTAGTTTATTATAATGCGTACTATATGGCACTGGGTTATGTGTTGATGCAGCATATTAAGGTGGTTGCATATGCTTCTAGACAGTTGAAGGTGCATGAGAAGAATTATCCAACTCATGATTTGGAATTGTTGGATGTGGTCATTACTTTGAAGATTTGGCGCCACTATTTGTATGAGGTTCATGTTGATATCTTCTCAGATCATAAGATCTTGTAGTATGTCTTCACCCAGAATGAGTTGAATCTTAGGTAGAAGATATTTCTTGATTTTATTAAGGACTACGATATGAGTCTCCATTATTATCTAGGTAAGGCTAACATGGTTGTTGATGCTCTTAGTAGGTTGTCCATGGAAAGCTTATCTCATGTGAATGAGAAAAATCAATAATTAATGAAGGATATTCCTTATTTGGATAATCTTGGAGTTTGTTTCTTGGACTCTAAAAATGGTGGGGTACTTGTGCAAGCAGTGGTGAAGTCATCTCTTGGTGTTGAGGGGAAAGAGAAATAGTTATCAGACCCTTTCTTGATGTGTATTAAGGATAATATGGGTCAGTAGAGAGATTTGACCTTCTAAATTGGTGGTGATGGTATCTTGAGGTACCAAGGTAGATTATGTGTTCCTAATATTGATGGGTTTTGAGAGAGGATCTTAGCTGAGGCTCATGAGTCGAGGTCCATTGTTCATTTGGTTTAGTCGAAGATGTATCATGACTTGAAGGAAATCTATTGGTGGAACAATGTGAAGAGGGATCTGGCTAATTTTATGGCCAAATGTATGGTTTGTCAATAAGTGAAAGTGGAACACTTGAGGCCTGGTGGGTTGTCTCAAGAGATTGAGTTTCCCATGTGGAAGTGATCAATATGGATTTTGTTACTACTCTTTCGCGGTTTCACCACTAGTTTGATTCCATTTGGGTCATTATGTATAGGATTACTAAGTCTGCTCACTTTTTTCCAGTAAGAACTAATTATTCAGTGGAGGATTATGCTAAGCTTTCCATTAAAAAGATTGTGAAGTTACATGGTGCACCAGTTTTCATCATATTTGATAGAGGTACTCTGTTTTCATCATAATTTTGGTATTCCTTTCAGAGTTTTGGGGACTAAGGTGAATCTTAGCATTGGTTTCCACCCTCAGACAGATGGATAAGTGGAGAGGATGATTCAGACTTTGAAGGATATTCTAAGGTCTTGTGTGATTTATTTTAGTGGTAGTTGGGTCAACCAATTGCCTTTTGTTGAGTCTGCGTATAATAATAGCTATCAATCTAGTATTAGGATAGATCCTTTTGACGCTTTGTATAGACGGAGGTGTGGGTTTTCTATTAGGTGGTTTAAAATTGGTGAGTCTAGATTGTTCAGCCTGGATTTGGTTCTCCGAGCCATGGAGAAGGTGAAGGTGATTAGAGATAGTCTTAGGACCACCCAAAGTTGCCAAAAGTCCTACACGGATGTGAGACAAAGGAATTTGGAATTTGATGTGGATGATTTAGTATTTCTGAAAGTATCTCCCATGAAGTGAGTGGTGTAGTTTAGAACAAAGGGAAATTTCAATCCCCGTTATGTTTGCCAATATCGTGTTTTGAGAAAAGTTGGAAAGTTTTCTTATGAATTAGAATTTCCTTCTAGTTTGGGTTCTATTTATCTGGTCTTTCATGTGTCGATGTTGAAGAAGTGTGTAGCAGATCCTTCTTTGGTCGTTCCCTTGGAGAGTGTTGATGTCTTGGATTCCTTGTCTCATGATAAAGTCCCAATGGAGATTTTGGATCGGAAAGTGTGCTAGTTGTGAATGAAGGACTTGTCTTTGATAAAGGTTCTATGGAGAAACCAAAATTACGAAGAAGCTACTTGGGACGCCGAAGAGGACATGAAGTCCAAATACCCATTCTTGTTTCTAGCTTCAAAAAATCATGCTTGAGGTATGTGTATTCCTTAAGATCTTTGTTTTCTGACTCTGTTAGAAGAAATTATGATTTCCTTGGTATATTTGCTTTCTATCTTTATTAAAGGTAAGTATGGGTGTACTTTGTGTCAAAATCATATTAATGAATGCCTTGTCTCATAATTTGGTGATGAGTGATCCTAAGGGAGGAGAATATAACACCCCAGATTTTGGCCCTTGAAAATTTCTAAAATTTTATCCTCATTGTCTAGACTACGACTCACTCTATGATTCATAGGGAGTCTTGACAAGTTGTAGGACCTAAATCATAGCTTAATCAGTGTGTGTGGCTAAGTTCTCTATGCTAAGTACGAGTGTCTATCAATGTTTCATATGGGCTCATTACGATTCGTTATGTATAAGTTATAGGGTAACCAATTTGGAGCCTAAATGGTCCGGTCTTGGATACAAGTTGGACCCTACGAGTCGTAGGGTCACTTGATGAGTCATATAATATGAGTCATAGGGTCAATAGTGTGTCTATCCTAGAAACTGTCTTGGCTATGACTCGTGGTGACGAGTCGTTATGTGACCTTACAAGTCTTCATGAGACCCGTAACGACTGGGCAATAATTTTTAGCTTTTAAGTTGAGGGCACTTTGGACATTTCCCTCTTTCCCTATACTATGTGCTTGACTGATCGTAATGAAACTTAAAAATCTAAGATCGAAGGTCGGGAAGGTCACGAAATAATTCATCGAAGTTCATAAGCTTATGGAATGAAAGAAGTTTCAACACTTAGCCAAATTTTGTGTGCTAAACTTCTCTTGACACACTTTAGAATCTTTAACGACTAGGAAAATTTTACGGAGTCTTACATTGGTTTGGCTTATTCTCTTTGAAACTAATGCATGACATAATTGACTAATTGGATAATAACAATAGTGATCTTAAAAACATTGCGGGGTATGAAGGAATCCCCCAAGTGATTTTATTAATGGAGTTTATAGGGTACGAAGGAATCCCCAAAAGTGTCGGTTAATGACATTGCTTGCAAGCTATAGTCGGGTTGATGATACCACTTAATAATGCCTTAATAACTGACTCTTGGAATTAGTAGATGTGTTATGTGTTAAATATTTTAATTGGCATTAACAAGGGTTGTGATAGTTGGCTGTGATGGTGTGAGTCCGACGGACAGGCACTGGAAACTCATATTTGCCGATATGAGGGCTGGTCTAAATACTGTGTGCTTGTGTCACACTACGCATAAATGTATCTTGGTTGGGAAAGGGTATAAGAGAATCTCCGACCTTCTATGATATTCCTGGTTTGTGCGGCTAACACACACTAGGGCCCGACCAGGGGGTTACAACTAAACCTATATATCCTGTGGATGGTATTAGAATGGTCAAGCTACACAATCCAGGTTAAGGTTTTTAAATGTACATGCAAAGCCCATTTCCCTCTCCCAGTATTTAGATATATATATATATTCATGGATATGTGCGGTTGTGTACATGTGCATTGGTTTGACTTGGTTTCATGATGATGTCATTATTTTATCCTTTATCCTTGAGTTACATGCTAGTTCCTAATATACTAACCATCTTCGAACGTTGTACCCTCATGCGATGCAGGGTCTAAAGACAAGTTTACTTTTCATGCACAGATTTAGGTGGATCAGCTTGGTTTGTCAGTTGGTTGCAGTGAAATGGTAAGCTTCCATTCTCCAAAAGACTTGATCAGTTCATCGATTTTCCATTCATAGATAGAATTGAGAGTTCACATTATCATTAACATTGTCATTGTCATTGTCATTGTCATTGTCAGGATCGGGGGCATGTCCCGGCCTAGATTGGTTTTTGATTTTGTTAGAGGCTTTGTTGGATAATGTTGCAGTTGGGTATTGTTGGTTGATATTACATTTCATAAAATTTGAGTTTCTATTGTTCTATCTTGTTATATGTTTTGAATTCAGCCATTGTTTAGTGTGTTATATTTTTATTTGTCTAGGCAAAGGAGGTGGTCTTCGGTCCTCGGTGGACTTGAGATACTCATCACGGCCAGGACTTGATTTGGGTCGGGACATGTATGTAGTTTATACATGTAGAAAAACATTAATTTAAGAAGTTTTCATGTGTTAATTTGTTGGACAGATCACATACTGGGAAAATTTATTAGAATCTACTGATGCTCTATTCATATTAGGGCCCCCATACATGTTTATATAATCAACCATCATAATGTGTTAAAAATTTAATCGTGATGTAGTATTCCTACAATAAGTTGGGGACCTCAGTCCTCTAAGTTCATAGTTTTTGCTCCTTTCTTAAGGGGGATAAAATTTGTACATACACAAAGATCTTGCAGAAAGTGTTCAAGAGATTTTGCTTAACATACACCATTCACAAACACGAGTTAGGATAAACAAAATAGACCAAACAAAAATAGATACCAGAAACAAAGGAATGATAAATAGCTCTTAAACTAGTTAAACGAAAATGTGAAAATAAATTCATTGAACTAAAGGACTTACAAACCTAAAGGAAACTGCCATAACAAGCTTCCCTAAATCCTCATCATCTTCCATGACAATATTATTACGTGATAAAGTTGCAAAGGCGATAAATCTTGAACAATGGATCCACGGAGTGACTTTCACTCGCTTGGACAGCGGTGATAAGGTCAATTATTGAGATTATTCCTAAATCTCAAAAACATATCATGGTCTATGCCGGCCAATATCATATATGCACTACACAATTTGGAGGAAGCAAGAGTATATGCTAAGAACCGAAACAAGTAGAATACTACATGCAAGCATATTGTGGACAATTTGAAAGGAAAGCAACCTCAAATGTTTTGAGAATATAGAAATTAGTATTCAACACATCAAACTACATTGCATTTTGATGTTGTGTTTTGGTGTAACCAGATATACTCTAAAGACTTTGTCTCTATCATTGATGTTTTAGATTCATTATAGGGAGGAAATAGTAGAACGAAGAGTATAATTGTAAATATAATCTCTGTACAACCTGTGCACTATATTTTATTTACAGAAATAGACACCGCTATCAATTTTAGAAAATCAACTTATTTTTCTACGCCCCTTTTCGATTCCAATTTATCAATAATCTCGGGGTAAATAACTCTCTGGTAAAAAAAGTGCAGTAACATATCTTTTGTCATTCAAAAAAACTAAGCAAAACACCAATGATGTACAATAATTTTCACATTTAAAATAAGAAAAAAAATGCATAACAAAAAATTGATGTATAAAAGTATACCTTTAGTTGGATCCATAGCTGAATACAATGAGAAGAACCCGACATGAAAAAGCTACTAGAAACAATATGTCACCAAAATAGGTCAGGTAGTAAGAAATTGATGTGAACTCACCAAATGTTTTGTTTCTGGTGTGCCAAACTCTCCCTTGAATTCTTGTTATTGTTTGCAGGAATATTATACTGAAAAAGACAATATAAAGAATTTAGTAATATACTTACATATAAATTACAAAATACAATAAAAGAACAAAGTTCAAAATAAAGCATAAAGAAATTATTAGATCAAGAAAAACAGGGCACAAAAAAATTAAGGATTTTTTCAGTTAAAAAATTAAAAATATAAGAATAATATAAAGACTAAAAATACCAAAACACTTAAGATGAAATAAAATTATTCCTGAATAAAACTAAAAAATATAATATTTGTTGTATATGTATAACAAAAAAAAGAGTGACTGCTTTCTCTCTCCCTCAGCCATTTCCTCTCTCTTCTCTCATCCAATTGACTCACAAATACTCATAAGAAATTTAAATTTAGAAAGGCGTACAAATGAAAAATAAGGGGGGCAATTAGCGAGACTAAATAGAAGAATCCTAAGAAATAAAAAATGGGCTAAATGCTTATCGAATGAAATAAGTATTATAAGTAGTGATTATAATCATATTATATTAAAATTTTAAATTATTTCCTCTTTGTCTATCTTATTTTTAAAATAATGTCATTTTCTTTACAAAGAATATTGACCCAACATATGATGGAGTAAATGTTAATGAACTACATGAAAGAGTTCCTTGGCCTCTATATAATTTAACAAACGATCAGTTTCAATATATATAAAACTGTTATGTTCTTTTGTATTGTTCTACTCGTATAATATACTTACCTTAATTGAATATGTCTAGACACATAACCCCAATTGAGAAATAAGAGGTTTTTCTATGCGATGATATCAATGGATGGAGAAAGCAGAAGATTGTGTCAAGCTCATATATGTCAATTAATAGAATTGTATGTATGGAAACATTACAAAAGAATTCCAATAACACGAGATTGAGTAGTGGTATTAGAATGTCTGAAATGCATATAGTTGATAGAGATAAAACAAAGGGATAAGTTGTAGTGCTAGTTTCATCATATCAAAATTGTACACCACCAATCAGTGTACCAATGATGGACTTGAAAAGGTTTCTTCACCACAATCTCTCACATATTATGCAAAGTCTCTTCCTCTACGAGATTTGAACAATGGTTAGTCTTTCTTTGGGGATAAATTTTAAGTTTATATCAAATTACTATTTAGATTTATTTGAAATATCTAGATTTTATGTTTATTTGAAAATCTTAATTCACCAATGATAAATTTTGAAAGTTATTTGTCCACAAATCAAAAGAAAAAAAAAGGCATATTAATTAATGAGATTACAAATTTCAGGCAAGATACACTGCCTGTTTTAAATTGTGTTTCAGCTAATGATGGTAAAATTTGAATCTCCTCACATTTTCACCATATTTATTATAAAGGCATCAATATATATTTTATCATTTTCTAGCACCTGTATGTTAAAAATATATTTTATTTTTTATTAATGACAGACTTTGAAAGTGATTTTTCCCCAAATACAAGGCAGAGGAAGGATAAAGAAATTCTGGTGAATGAAACTACTAGTTCAATTATTTTCAATATGCAAAGTGAAAATTTGAGATCTAATAATGCTATGCCACAATATCATTCAAGTTATTTTTGTGAGTTACTCAAGTTTTTCTCATAAGAAATTCTTACTAAATTTAAGTATCAATAAAGAGGAAAAATCTTTTTCTATTTCAAAACTTAAAGTTAATAAATGCTAACAATTATTTATCATAGGTGTCCAAAGTCAAGATCATCTGTCTGATTTAAATTGTGCTTTGTCCGATAAAGGTCAAGAAGATGAAGATGATTGTGAAGATATGTACTTAGTATCTAAGTTGGTTATCAATTATTTTTAGTTTGGTACTGATAGTTAAAACTTAGCTTGATTCCCACTTAATTCATTTTTCTATTAATTTTTTAGAGGATGATGTTTGTGGGGGCGTTAGTAATGAGGTATGCACTATTTAATTTTAATATAAATAAGAGTAATCAAGTAAGAATTTATAAAATAAGCAAGTTTATATGACTCTAACCCTATATATTTTGATCACTAACAGAATACTGGGATATTGGATATGCTATCTATGAATGTGAACATTATGGGGCATGTTTTTGGTATGAAGAAAGAATAAACAAGAAGATTAAGTTTAAACGGTCGATATTTTCTATGTATTGTAATCATAGAAAGATTAAGTTGTCAAAGTCAATTGAGCCTTCTCAATAAGACAATTGTTGTTTGAATATGGTTACTAAAAACATCTATTTTGATCTTATCATTGAAGAACATTAACCTTACATATATAATTCTTCATTCTCCATTTCAGATTTTATGCAGGTTCTAAAAGTAGCCACTTTTGAGATAACATTGGGAGCTATAATTCTATGTTCTCATTTACTTCTATGGGAGGAAAAGTTGATGCATTTGTCAATCAAATTTGAGGACCAAGAACATTCAGATTATCTGGATAGAATTATCATAAAATTGAAATTTTATTGCCTCTTGAGGGATCCATCTCTAAGTTTGCGCAATTGTACATTTATGATACAAATAATGAAGTGCAGAATAGAATTCACTCTGTAAGGTTAGTGTTTTATCCTTTATGATTTGTGTAGATAATATTTTGCATGAAAATAAAATATTTATTAATTTTATAAATTTAATTCTTTGTAGTCATGGTCAAGATATAAACAAACTGCATGATAAGATCGATAATGATCTAAAGAAAATGATTGATTGTCATGTTTTAGCTAAGATATTTAGAATGGTAAGATAGATTTTAAGAAAATAGGAGCTCCAATGTTAGATTCAGATTAATAGGCAAAAGAGGCACTGATGGAAGAAGACATAACCTGCCAACAATTTCAAAAGTTGGAGATTTTGAACCATCTAGAGGTGATAGAGATAAAATCTTTGAAAGTCGATCTGAACAATTATGAAGGATTAAATTACTAAATGTAGCATATTTAATCTTACAATATTCTTTACTTTTTTCATATGGTAAAGATGACTATAGAGAGGACATTCATTATGATATAGGTGATGAAACAACTCAAGGAAGGAAATGTTTTTGCATACGAGAGTATTTTACTTACAAAATTCAAGATAGGAAGCATGAAGTTCCAACAATTCTATCTTACAGAAGACTATTTCAACAATTCTTGGTTGATGTATATACAATGATAGAATCTTCCCGATTGAATTATATTTAGTTAATTAAAATTTATTTAGAGCTCATATGTACAAAGGATTAGAAGACACATTTCTACGTGGATAAACTAATCCATCTTCTCAGAAAAAAAGGTAATTCTGAAATCAAGCTTCACAGGAGGAACACGATACATGCTTTAAAATTATCAAGATGCTATGGCGATATGCAAGTGGGCTGGTTATCTTGATTTTTTCATCATCTTTACTTACAATCCAAAGTTGCTAGAGATTTGTAGAGAGTGGAGGCTTAAAACCTGAGGATCGTCTAGATATTTTATCCAGGATTTTCAAAATCAAATTAGATTTCTTAATAAAGGACATGCAAGACAAACAAATTTTGGAAAGAGTAAAAGCAGGTATAATCAGTTCCTCATTTATATATATATATATATATATATATATATATATATATATAATCTATAAATATGGATTTCCTGCTATTTATTCATCTAATAAATTTCTTTTATGCAGTGATCTATACTGCTGAATTCTAGAAACAAGAATTGCCTCATGCTTGCATCTTACTTTTTCTTCATGAGCAAAATAAATAACCTACTCTTGCAAATATTGATAGAGTTATTTCAGTGAAAATACCTAATGAATTGATTGATCCTCACTATATAAAGCAGTGGAGTTGTTCATGATGCATGGTCTATGTGGTCCTATGAGAAATTAATCTCCTTGCATACAAGATGGTAGATGTTCAAAGTACTTTTCAAAGAAATTTGTTCAGTCAACCACTATTGATGAAGATGATTATCTTATTTACAGAAGAAAATAAGATGGTAGAACTATCAAGAAAGATGGTATTGATCTGGCCAATATGTGTGAAATGCCGCTTAATTGATTGGTATTACTAATGTAGAGTGCTTATATAATGTATATTCCATTAATTTTTTTGAATTTGAATTGAAAATACAATATCTTATCAAAGATAAAATATAATTTTTCTTATTGAGTTGGAATAAGTGTACAGTGTCGCACAATCGATTCTTAATACTAAAGTATCGTTCTCATATCAATGTAGAATGGTGCAATCAATTCAGACCTATTAAGTACTTATTTAAATATGTTAATAAGGGGAATGATCGCACCACTGCTGCTTTTTCTCAATATATAAATAAGGAAGATTCATCAAATGTTGATGAAATCAACATGAATTATGATTTTCGATACATATCATCCTGTGAAGCTGCTTGGAGAATGCTTGAATTTCCAATTCAATAAGGCAACCTCCGGTATAAAAAATAGCATTTCATCTTAAAGATGAACAAAATATTATATTCTTTGATGATGTCGCCTATAGATTGAGTGTAAGAAAATCAATGTTCTTAAGTTGGTTTGAGACAAACAAAGAATTTCCTAAGCTAGAGAATTAACTTATGCAAAATTTCCACTTAAGTTTGTGTGAAAAAAAGACTCAAAGAAATTAGAGAAAAGAAAAACTTCTACATTTTCTATTGAGAGGATCTTCTTTGTTCCATTTGGAAGTAACAAGTTATATGATCTAAGATTACTATTGAATGACATTAGAGGTACGAATAGCTATGAGGATCTTAAGAAAGTCAACAATCGTGACCACACTACTTTCAGATATGCGTGTTATGCACTTGACTTATTAGATGATGACAAATAGTATGTTGATGTCATAAAAGAAGCAAGTAATTGGGGAATGCCATCATATCTTAGACAATTATTTATAATATTGTAATTGTCCAATTCAATGTCACGATCAAAATATGTTTGGCAATTAACATGAATGTTCTTATCAGAAGATATCTTCATGAAGAAAGAGTGTTTCTATAGATATGAATTGAAAAATATTTGAAATCAAATATCAATTACATATTTTATAAAGTAAATAATAAAAAATACAAAAAGACTAATTTGTTACTTTTTCTCATCTTTGCTATTTTACCTTTACAAGTAAAAGTGAAGTTTGAATAGTCCACCATAAATAGATATTTTAGATGTATAAATAATTGCAAATATGTTTAGACATCATCACCACCAGCACAACCGTCGCCACCGCTACTAATTATTATTAATTCTATTGCAACTATTACAACTATAAACTACAATTATTATTATTATTTATTTATTCTAATGAGACTATTACAACTACAAACTATAATTACAACAACAACAACAAACTCAGTGTATTCCCACCAAGTAGGGTCTGGGGAGGGTAAAATATACGCAGTCCATACCGCTACCTTCGAGGAAGTAGAGAGGTTGTTTCCGATAGACCCTCGGCTCAAGATAAAGAATAGTTAGTAAGGTCAAAGTAATACATGAAAACAGGATTGGTGGCATAATTGAAATAACAAATAAGGACTAATAAAAATAAAAATATGAGAGACACAAAAATAAGAGTAATATAAAAATAAGAAAAAAGAAAAGGACACCCACCTAGTAATAGCATACACTAGTAGCTCCTACCCTAACTACAAGAGACAACCCACCTCGCACTAGCCTTCTACCTTTATCCACGACCTCCACACCTTCCTATCTAGGGTCATGTGACTATTACAACTACAAACTACAATTATTATTATTAATTCTACTACAACTATTCCAACTACAATTACTACGTACTACAATTACTACTACTACTATTACTACTAGTTGTTGTTGTATCATCATCATCAACATCACTATTATTATTATAATTATTATTACTATTATTACTACTACTATCACTACTACTACTGTTGTTGTTGTTACTGCTATAACATATATTACGTACTATACTACTACTATTAAATATTATTATTATTATTATGTTTTTATCTTACATTAAATATCTAACTAAATTCTATTCAGATATGTTTTATAACATTAAAAATCTTTAAATGGATAAGTTTATAAAAGAGTAAAAGTCTATTAAAAACTATTCAATTATGAGTTTATTTTTAAAAAAAATAATAAAATACTTTTTTTGATAAAGGATAATGTATTTTTAAATTCAAATATTTTTTAATTTTTCAAGTCAAAATTTTTACTGCAACACTTTAAGTTTTGTCCTACAAAGTGCCACGAGATTTTTAATATCTTGCCACTTGACTTCTTGTGGTGCTTTTAGTTTTGCTATATATATATATATGATAGTTGTTTGTGTTTGATTTATTCATTTGTTTATTTTTTAAAATTAGAGATGCCACTTAGGAAAGATTCTTATACGATCACTCATATCTGTTTCAAAAGTTAATTTTTCTTTTTTTAAGAATGTGACTAATTAAATACCATCATGTAAATTTAAATTGCAGAATTATCATAATTTTTAATACAATGAATCAAATATTCAAGATAATTTATACATAACAAATTTTGTGTTATCAATCATCCATAACTTGTCTCCAAATAAATGATCACTAATAGTACAAAAGCTTTTACGTTACTAGTATGTATAAGTTAAATTATTATTAAAAATCAACCCATTTTAATGACAACCACATATGACTAAAAGCTACAAATAGTAAAACGAAGTTTTGCGGTTACGGAGGATTGCGAACCAGTGGAGAGCAACCGTCTAAATAGGCTTATTCCATTGTTGGTCACCTTATATAATTAGGTGCCAATTCAATGAAAATTTGACCAAGTTGACCTACCAAATTTTTTAAATTAATATAAAAATAAATCAATAATATATTAGTGCATGTCTGAAACCTACCGAATCTTTTTCTATTAATATTTAAATAAATATATAATAATTTATTGCATGCTTTAAACTCTGACTAGCTTTATACATATATGCGCAAATGCAACTTTTACTTTGCAATATTTATATTTGAAAACTGAACGAACTACCGAAACCCTATAGCCGCAAACCCTAATCTAATATAATTGGTGGCAGTGGCCACGCCGGTGGATTTGGCCATGCCGGCTTCTGACCAACCTCCTACAGGGATTGGTCCTTCAATATCGAATCCATCAAATATTACTTATGACATGTTTCTTAAGCCCATACCTTTCATTACAAAACCTATACCGCTTTAATCTATTTCATATCTGTATGGTGAACCTAGAATTGTATGGGAACAGGAAAAGGCAGATCAAATGATTGTCAACGATATTGACATCTAATTTTTTTCCTCCACGACTAAATTTAATCCTGAGCTTTTTTAATTCTTAATAAAATCAAAATATTTATTTTATCCGAATAAATATGCTCTAAAATATTTGTTTGGATTAATTTTGCCTTTTAAGTATCGATTGTATGTTTTTGTATTTACATATATGAGATTGTATAAAAAAATTTAATTAAATGAATATTTTTATCAAAATTGGACTTTTATTGAGATTAAGCTTGAAAATATATTCAAATTGGCAAAATCTTGATTTAAATATAATTTGTTCTCAAAAATAATTTATTTGGAGATAATATTTATTTGGTTTTATCTAATCAAGAAGCTCGAGATTAAACGAGGTACTAATTCGTATCAAATTTCAATTTAATTTAGTCGATTTATTAAATTTGATCATAATTGAAGTCAAATTGACCATAATTGCAATGCAATTGACCAATTAATTTCAATTTGGCCAAAAATTTAATAAGATAACTAAATCTTAAGTGGATTGGGGTTATTTTTTAAATAACCCCAAAACCCTTATACCAACCCAATACCAACCCAACCCCACATCAAGCTGACCTACTAGCCCACTCTTTTTAGTGGTCCATCAATAATTTCTAAAACCCAACCCAATTTCCTTTTTCCTTTACCCAATGTACAACAGCTTCCTCAGAAAAAAAACCACCAACATCGATTCCGAAACCAAAAATTCAAATTTTGAATTTCAAAATGTGTACTAGATTGTACAATTTCACCTCAACCTTGACCTTTTCTCATTTTTTAAATTCAAAAGTTGTACTAGATTGTACAATTCCACCACAATCATTTTCTTTTTCTAATTTTGAAATTCAAAATTTGTACTAGATTGTTCAATTTCAACTCACCTTATCCTCCAACAAACCTTACCCTCAATTTAAAATTTCCAAAATACCCTTAAGTTTTTTCTCCCACATTGGTGGATTCAAAGAATTGAATCCCCATCATTTCCTATAAATACTACCACCATTTTGGTAGAAATCAAGTCTCAAAGAGTGGAAAAAGCTTTTAAGCAAAGAATTAAATATTTTTTTTAGTAAAATTTTTCAAGCGGTAGGCTAATCGGGTTGTCGAAAAACTGCTTTCTGGTATGGGCCAGGTTATGAGCCAAAAGTCCAAATGATTAAATTAGGACAGGTGCAAGTGGGGCAAAAGCCTAAATGATTAGACTAGGACAAGTTCATTTAAATGATTTGAGGCCTAATGGCCTAAGCCTTTTAGCCTCCCCCTTTTCCCTTTATGTGTTGATTGTTTTTTTAATTTTCTTAGACTTAGTTAAAATTCTCTCTAAGTAGTCAAACCTCGTTTTGCACAAATCTTGAAAATAAACTTTTCCTTAATCAATTTCTTTTCAAAAAATCAACTTTTCCTTTTAAAGTTAGTCAAAAGTTGTTTTCAAATAGTCCGGATAACCACAAGTTAGCGGATACTCTTGGTGCCTTAACAATTTTTCAAGAGTATTAATAGGAACCACTTACTCAAAATTTCTAAAAAAAAATAATTTTGTTTTGAATCTTTTAAGTAATATTTTTAGTTTTTCTTGATATTTTTCTCAAAAGTCAAGTGGCGACGCCGTAATTTCTTAAATTGTTTCTAATTTTCTTTAAAGTTTTGGAATAGTGTAAAAGGTCAAAAACAATGTTTTCCAAACCCTTCGAATCAAAAAGGGCCAAAACAAATAAAATTTTTCAATATGTTATGATAAGCAAATTTTCTTCTGGTTGGCCAGATATTCAGGATCTGAGAAAATTGATT
>NC_061111.1:66554561-66563732 GCF_002878395.1 Capsicum annuum
GGGAAATTCCTAAGTAAAAGACTCATTGGTAAATGGATGGGAATGTGTAAATGGTTTTAATATGGGCTTAAAGAGGGTTGTGTAGCAAAGCCGTAGAAGGTGAAGGTCTCGGGGGGACCGATACTGGAAACTCATGTTTGTCGATATGAGGTTTGGTCATAGTGATCGTGTGCATGAGACACACTTTATATTTTGGGGATGGCATTAGCCTTTTTGGGTTTTTCTCTAGTACATACGACTAACACGTACTGGGCCCTTTCAGTAGGAGGAGCTAAACCCACAGAGCCTATGGGTGTGTTTAGGACGGTAGAGCTACACAGTCCAGGTTAAGGTTTTACTCTAATACTAAGCCCTTTTCCCTTTTTCCTGGCATATGATATATATATTTGTGTGTGTGTGTGTGTGTATATGTATATATATGTGTGTACGTATTACATATGATGTTGTGTATTGGGTTTTACTGGTTTTCATATTATGGATTATGGCATTACTTTACTCTTTTACCTGAGTTAAATGCTAGCTCTCTAACAACTAATCTTCTTCATACGTTGTATCTCCACATAATGTAGGGTCTGAGGGTAAGTCTACCTTTCCTACACAGTGACCAGGTGTTTATGATTAGATCAAGAGTTGACTTAAAGTGGTGAGCTTTCATCTTCCGAAAGACTTTACTTTATGTTTTGGTTTCCCTTGTCTTGGACTTAATTTTAGATTTGTTTTGGCTATGGTCGGGGAATGTCCCGATATTTTACTAGTATTCAATTTTGTTAGAGGCTTTGTTGGACTACTGTGGACATGGGTATTATGATTGATGTTCGATATTAGTTTTGGTATTATGGATGGTTTTTGGATAATAATCTTATATAGACTTTTGGATTTATCTTTCCTATATTATCTTACATATATTAGTTACATTAGAATAGGCTAAAGGGGTGGTCTATGGTCCTCGGTGGATGTGAGATATCCGTCACAGCCATGCATTAGTTTGGGTCATGACAAAGTTAGTATCATAGCGTAGGCTTCGGTGTTATGGAGAGTCCACAAATTCGTGTCAAGTAGAGTCTCATTTATGGGTGTGTAGCGCGCCACACTTATAAGAGAGAGGCTATGAGGTATTTAGGAATGTTTTCCTTTTTTGTTTATCTTATTTTCGTGCTAACAGTCTAAGGTCTTGGATTTCTTTAACTTTCATTTATTTGCCTTTCAGATCATGCCTCCCAGACGATCTGAAGCTCATGAAAACTGATCTACCCCACCTAAGGACAATGATGGTGGATCTCGTCTAACTTATGGGGTACAAACCTAGTCTAGGGTCACTACTTTTGATTGTCCCCATGGATTCCCACTTGCCTCCATTAATCTTTCTCCAGAGGGAGACACTCCTGTTCAATCACCTCGAGGAGATATCACTAATGTTGAGTTTCACCAATCCATTTATTTGTTGATTTAGTTGGTGGCATCTCAAACATGTCAGATGGGTTCTGCTAGTATTGTTGGGAGTTCATCTGAGGCCACTGGAGTCGACCAGTTTATGAGGTTGAGCCCTTCGACTTTCACTGGTAGTACAGTTGAGGAGGATCCTCAAAGTTTCATAGTTAAGATGGAAAAAGTTTTTTGGGTTATGCATGATACTGAGGTAGAGAGTGTGGAATTTTTCGCTTATCAGTTAAAGGATGTGGCGTACCAATGGTACGAGAAATTGTAGCGGCTTAGGGATGATGATATTGAATCTACCTTGTGGGAGGATTTCTCTGGTGACTTTCTTGTCCTATTCTTTCCTTAGGAGTTGAGAGAGGCGAAAGAGAAGGATTTTGTGAATTTAAAGCAAGGTAGGATGTCAGTGAAGAAGTATACCTTGAAATTCCACTAGTTGTCATAATATGCTCCTAAGCTAGTGTCTAGAATGAGGAAGTTAATTTAGTTTGTCTCATGAATTGATTTTAGAGAGTAAAGTTGCCTTGTTGAACAAGAATATGGACATCTCTAGACTTATGGTATATATGCAGTAGGTTGAGAAGGAAAAAAAAAGTAAACAGATATGGGGAAGAGGCAAAGTAAGAAGTTTCGGTATTCTAATCAAGGTGGAGGTCAATAGCAGAGTGGTACAGATAGTAAGAAATCATCTAAGAAGAGGTGAGCCAACTCAGGTTCAAATTCGATGGCTATTTCTCCTTATTCAAAGTCGTCAAAAGATTATTATTTTCTAAACAGTGCTGGTTCTAGGGCATATGGTACCCAATCTCAGGATAATGAAGCCCAGTTATCCCCTTCATATCCTTCTTGTAGGCTGTATAGTCGATTGCATCATAGTTTCTGTGATTAGGAAAATAATTATAGTTTCAATTATAGCTAGTTGGGACATATGCTGAGGGATTTCCCTAGGGAAAAGGTTGCTTCAGGGATAATAAGATTCCAGTTGCTATATCATCAACACCTACACCAAAAAGTGTCATTTTTAGTACAGTACTAGTTGGAATCTCATGTACGCTCTTACTACCCGTCGAAGTCTGAGGCATCTCCAGATATTGTCATTGGTATGTTAAAACTCTTCTCTCGTGATGTGTACTTTTTATTTGATTTGGGGTCTACTCTTTCTTATGTGACCCCATTTGTGGCTGTGTATTTTAGTTTTGATCCCAAGTGTATTTTAGACTCCTTTTCTATTTCTACCCGGTGGGTGACTTTATGGTTGCTAAAAGGGTCTATAGGGGTTGTGTGGTATCTTTTCGTGGTAGGGAAACTCTGGATCTATTTTTGATGTTATCTTGGGGATGGACTGGTTGCACTTGTGCTATGCCTCTTTAGACTGTCGAACCCATAAGGTCATCTTTAAATTCCCTAATGAGCTGGTTATTGAGTGGGAAGGGAGTTCCCTAGTGCCTAAAGGAAGGGTCATACCTTATCTTAGATCTTGGAAATTGATTTCCAAAGGAAATCTTTATCATCTGGTCTGGGTTAAGAATTCTAACTTGGAGGGTCCTTCCTTACGATTCGTTCCCATAGTTAGTGAATTTCCTAAGGTTTTCCCTGATGGTCTTCCTGGTTTTTCTCCCTTTAGGAAAATTAATTTTGGGATTGCTCTTCTTTTGGACACCCGTCCTAGCTCTATCCCTCTATATATAATGGCTCTAACTGAGTTAAAAGAACTTAAGAAGCAGTTAAAGGACCATTTTGACAAAAGTTTCATCCAACCTAGTGTGTCTCCGTAGGGTGCCCCTATTTTTTCATGCCTAAGAAGGATGGTTCTCTTCGGATATGTATTGATTATCATTAGTTGAATAAGGCGAAGGTTAGAATAAGTACCCTCTTCCTAGGATTGATGATCTATTTGATCAACTTCAGAGTGTTAAGTCTTTCTCTAAGATTGACCTCCGTTCGGGATATCACCAGTAAAAGATTAGGGAGGAAGATATCCCTAAGACTTCCTTTAATACTTGATATGGGCATTTTGAGCTCTTGGTCATGTCTTTTAGATTGACCAATGCCCCGGCAACACTTATGAATCTCATGAATCGGGTATTCCGCCAGTTTTTGGACTTGTTCATAATTGTGTTTATAGATGACATTCTAGTATATTCAAAAAGCAAGCGGATCATTTCAATCACCTCCGTGTTGTGTTGCAGACCCTAAAAGGTCCACAATTATATGTTAAGTTTTTAAAGTGTGAGTTTTAGTTGAATATTGTTACTTTTTTAGGTTATGTCATTTCTAATAAAGGGATCATGGTGGATCCACAGAAGGTTGTGGTGGTTAAGATATCGCCTAGACCCATGAATCCAACTGATATTCAAAGTTTTTTGGGTTTTGCGGGTTATTATAAGAGGTTTGTGGAGAGTTTTTCATCGATTGTTGCTCCTTTGACTAGGTTAACTTAGAAGAAGGTGAAGTTTCTATTGTTTGATATTTGTGAAGGGCGTTTTGAGAAGCTGAAAGATAATTGACTTTTGCTGTGGTTTTGGCCCTTCCCAAGGGTAGTGATGGTTTTGTGGTTTATTGTGATACATCTTGTGTGGGACTTGGTTGTGTTTTGATGCAGCATGGTAGTGATATCATATGTTTCTATGCAATTGAAAGTACATAAGAGGAATTATTCGACTCATAATTTAGAGTTGTTAGCTGTGGTATTTACATTAAAGATTTAGCGACATTATTTATATGGGGTCCATGTTGACATTTTTTTAGATCATAAGAGCCAGTAGTATGTATTCACCCAAAAGGAGTCAAATCTCTGGTAGAGGAGATGGCTTGAGTTGCTTAAAGATTACGACATGAGTCTCCACTATCACCCAGGTAAAGCTAACATGGTTGTCAATGGTCTTAGTAGGTTATCTATGGGGAGCTTATCTCATATGGAGGAGGAAAAGTGGGACTTGGTGAAGGATATTCACCGGTTGGCTAATCTTGGAGTTTGTTTCTTAGATTCTGATGATGGAGGTGAATTTATACAAGAGGTGGCGAAATAATCTCTTGGCACTAAGGTGAAAGAGAAACATGTGTTATATGTTATCTTAATGTAAATCAAGAATGATGTAGGTAGGTAATAGGTGAGGGATTTTGAGTTTGGTGGTGATGGTATCTTGAGGTACCAAAAGAGGTTGTGTGTTCTTGATGTGAATGGGTTGCGAGATAGAATCTTGGCCGAAGCTCATCAATCACGTTATTCGGTTCATCTTAGTTCGATAAAGATGTATCACGACCTTAAAGAGATCTATTGATCGAATAACATGAAGAAGGATATGTCTAATTTTGTGGCAAAGTGCATAGTGTGTCAACAAGTAAAAGTGGAACACTTGAGGCCTAGTGGGTTGTCTCAAGAACTAGAGTTACTAGTATGCAAATGGGAAGTGATAAATATGGATTTTGTTACCGGCCTTTCGCGATCTCGAAACCTATTTCATTCTATTTGGGTCATCGTGGATAGGATGACTAAGTTTGCTCACTTTTTGCCAGTAAGGACTAGTTATTCTACTGAGGACTATGCGAGGTTGTTTCTTCGAGAGATCGTGAAGTTGCATGGCACTCTAGTCTTTATTATTTCTGATCTGGGTACTCAATTCTCATCTTATTTTTGGCAGTCATTTTAGTGAGGTTTGTGGACTAAAGTAACCCGTAGTACTGCTTTCCACCCACAGACGGATGGACAAGAAAAATAGACTATTTAGACTTTAAAGGATATGCTTTGATCTTGTGTAATCGACTTTGGTGGTAGTTTCATTGACCAATTACCTCTTGTAGATTTTGTATACAATAATAGCTATTATTCTAGCATTGGTATGGCACTTTTTGAGGCTTTGTATGGAAGGAGGTGTAGATTCCCTATTGGATGGTTCGAAGTTAGTGAGGTAGGGTTGTTCGGTCCTGATTTAGTTTATCAAGCTATAGAGAAAGTGAAGGTGATTCGGGATAGACTTAAGACTTCCCAAAGTCACCAAAAGTCCTATACAAATGTGAGGTAAAGAGAGTTAGAGTTTGATATGGGTGATTGGGTGTTTTTGAAGGTATCTCCCATTAAGAGAGTATGGCATTTTAGAAAGAAAGGAAAGCTTAGTCCCCATTATATTGGTCCTTAGTTGATTTTAATGATAGTGGAAAGTATTGCTTATAAGTTAGAAATGCCTACGAGTTTAGGTTCTATTTACCCTTTTTTTCATGTGTCCATATTGAGGAAATGTGTCGGTGATCCTTCCTTATTGGTTCCTGTTGAGAATGTTGGTGTCTCAAATTCGCTGTCTTACAAAAAGGTCCCATTACAGATCTTAGATAAAAAAGTTCGTAGGTTGTTGACTAAAGATATTTTATTGGTAAAGGTCCTTTGGAGAAACCATAAAGTGGAATGAGCCACTTAGGAGGCGAAAGAGGATATGAAGGCTCAGTATCCATTTTTATTTCATATGATGGATGAAAAAGCTTGAGGTATGAATTTTGTTCTTCCTTGTAGTTATTCTGCTTTATATTTTTATTCTGCTGTGTTGTTATCATTCTCGTATGAAACGTGTTCTATCTCATCATTCGAGGAAGAATGATCCTAAGGAGGGGATAACATAACACCCTCAAAATTTTGGGTATTTTATTTTTGGCCTTCGTGTGCTGGAAATATTAATATTTGACTCAAACTATGTTCAGGGATGTTAAAAGGGTAACCCGAAAGAGTTTCAGAATTTTCGAATAGTGTTTGGGGTAGTTTTGGGTCATAGAGGCAGTAAGCCTCCATGATAGCCCCGTGTAATGAAAAATAATCTCCTTAATACGGTCAGTGCCACAGAGGTTAGTGATGTCTTTAACAATTCTTGTCCTGAAAAAAAAACTCTCACCAATTTAATAATGTCTTCACCTATGATGTCCCAGCTTTTCTGAAAAAAAGAGACCTGAAAAACTATCTGGACCACATGCACTTTCTCCATATAGATCAAAAACCACACCTTTAACCTCTTCCTGATCTGGTAACCTTATCATTTCTTCATTTGGCTCTTCTATTATTATTTTAGGAATGCACTGCAACATACTTCAATCTTGGCTTATACCCTTCTCTTTAAGTTGTTCCTTGAAGAATGTAATAGTCTCCTCCCAATTTCTTTGTTGGTGTGAATAATTACACCTTGACTATTGGTAATTTGTTCTATGTGAAGCTTCTTACTTCTACCTTTAACTAATAAGTGAAAAAATTTTGTGTTTTTGTCACCTTCTGCAAACCACTTCATTCTTGCTTTTTGTTTTCAAAATTCCTCTTTTATCCTTAGAAATTTCTTCAATTCAACTTTTGTTTTACTTAACTCAGCTTTATTAATAGGTAATGGCATTACCTCTAATTAAGCTTCCTTCACTCTTATCACATCTTCTAATGTAGCAATGTTTTGATTTTTTTCCCCAAATCTACCTTACTCCAGATTGATAAAGCTTTTTTAACATTTTTTAATTTGATTTGGAATTCTATAAAAGGATTTCCTGCAAAATCCACCTTCCAGTGTTGCTGCACTACTTTCTTAAACTGTGGGTGCTTAGTCCAAATGTTAAGAAATCTAAACTACTTGACTGTAGGTTCTTCTGTAGAATCATACCCCAAATAAAGTGGTGCATAATCTGAGCCCTATCTTATTAAATGATGAAACATTATGGAGGGAAAATATCCAAGAAATCTTGGTTCACTAAAACTCTATCCAGTCTTTTAAATATACATTTATCTTCAATTCTCCTATTCCACCAAGAATGTCTGCTTCCAACAAAACCCATATCCAACGGTGCATAATTGTTTATGCATAAATCAAAATCAGTAGCTTTTTGCTGAGTGAATGCTAATCCACCTAAATTTTCTTTTTTTGAATTGATTACATTAAAATCCCTTTCTACTATCCACGGGTTTTGATTAGACTCTGTAATATTCTCCAGTTCTTCCCATAGTTTTAACCTCTCTATTGCATTGCACCTAGCATATACAATAATAATATAGAAATCATTACCATCTTTGTTAAACTTTATGGTTATCTGTTGTATAGAATACAAAATGACTTGGGCTTCCCAATCATCCTCCCAGAAAATTCAAATTTTTGCTGAACGGTTAGCCAAGGCATTTGCAAATCCTAACTTTCTTTTGTATTGTTCCAGCTCATGTGAATCTTAAAAAGGCTCCAACAGAGCTATAAATGAATAGTGATGTCTCCTATTTAAATCAATTAACCTCTCAAATGAGTTTTGAGTGTTAAGTGATCTAATATTTGACAAAAATATTTTCCTTAACATTGATCACTATTTGTTGATTTATCTATACTCCATTTTCTAACTTGAAGTGGCAATGCTAATCTGCATTTCCTTGCCTCTTTTTTTAAGCTATCAATGTGTCTATAAGATAAATCTCCTGACTTGCTTATCTATTGAATATTGCTATCTAATTCTTCATCTTTCTCTTCATCCTTTTTGATCCCTATCTAATCATTAATCTCCTTAACTAAATCAAGTACTTCTTTTAAAGGAAACTCAATAGTGTTTTTCTGCTCTAGGGTGTTATTTCTGTTTTCTTGATAATGTTGATTGTGTTGTTTTTGTATCATTGGTGAAGATTGTTCTACTCTTTTGTCTACTTTATTCGATACTTTCCTAGTAGTCTCTCCCACTCTGCTTATACAATGATTGTTACTTTCCTACTCCTTATTTTTTGTATGCTTTGCACATGACTGTGGTCAATGTGTCTTTTCCTTTCCTTTGTTATCATTCTTCAGCATTGAATCTTCTGACCTAATGGGTGTTGAATTGTGTTTTATCTTATCCTGCTCTTTTTTCTTAGTAAACTCTTCTTTTTCATTATACATTGTGTTATTTCCTTCTGTTGTTGATTTATCCTTTGCTTCTTCTTCATTCTTCTCCATGTTCTCTAGGGCTTCAAACTTATTTCTTGTAGTTACATCAACCCTATTCCATCCCAGTTGTTGTTTTTTTCTTCTTCTCTATCCACCTTTTTATTTCTTTGTACTTTAAACTCTTCTTCATTATTGCTCTTCCTGTGATCCTTTTTTTCCTTCCGTTCTTTCTTGCTATCCTTTTTGTTCTCTGTCTTCTTTTCTCTTTGTTGAGTATTACCCTTATCCTCCTCCTCCTTTTTAGGATATAATTCTGGGTGCAACACATAGCATTATTGTTCATTATGCCCTTGAATCATACAATTCTTACAGTATTTTGGGACATAGTCATACTTTATTCCAATTCATATTTCTGCAACTCCTCCATTTTTATTCTTCATGCCAATGTTAATGCCCTTAGGGAACTCACCTAAGAGGTCTACCTTTACTTTGACCTCTGCACAACTTGACATAGTTTGATTTTTGGTTTCCATGTAGACTTGGAATGGTCTCTCCACTACTGTGGACAATGAGAATATAGTCTTTCTACCAAAAAAAGTTGGTGGAAGGGAAGGGAATGAGATCTATAAAATGATTTTTGTTGTTTTTTCTTCTAGATCAAACATGGGATCCCATTTTAGTATTCTCATTGGATAAGAATAATTTCGTTGACTAATGTAAAATGATGATTTTGATAATAAATGCACACAATCTTCTAGTTGAGTAACCCCAATGAGCACATGTCTATTTCTTAACAAACCTATGTTACATTCTCCTTTTAGATTGCATTGTTTAGGAATCAATTTTCTCAGATCCTGAATATCTGGCCAACCAGAAGAAAATT
>NC_061111.1:66566732-66588112 GCF_002878395.1 Capsicum annuum
AGGTGGACAAATGTAACCTGTCGGCTAAATTTAATTCTTTTTTTAGTCATTTGGCCTAATTGGGCACATTCAGTCTCTATACTCAATTGATATATTTTTATACCAAATTGATACACTTTATATTATATTGATACATCCTTTTAAAAAGAGAAAAGAAATTCTATGCAAGTACATGCAGTCCCTATACCCAATTGGTAACTCTTTTATACCACATTAATATACTTTTATACTACATTGATATAATTTTATACTACATTAATATACTTTGATACCGCATTGATACACTTTTATACTAGATTGATACACTTTTATATCACATTGATACAGTATATATACCATATAAATACACCTTTTACAGAGAAAATCTGTGCAAACATATATAGTAATTCGTTATTCATGAGTTTGTTAACTTCACCTAAATTTTTGTGAAAATTTGTGCAAGTATATACAAAATTTATTAAAGCCTGTACCTTTACTGTCCAAACATTCCTTAATTTTTTTGATTAAAAAGCGAGAGATAGCAGAAAAAATGAGTCAAAGTGTCACTATAGTGTTAACTCATATGAAAAGAGATAAAATAATTATGTGTGGACTTATATTTCATGCTTTTATTTTCGTGATCGCATCTGAAAAAATAAAGGGAAAATTATCCGAATTAGCCACTATTGAGCTTTTATTACCACTTAAAGCCTAAATTTCAATTAATTACAATTCATAGCCTCTTCTTGCCTATTAATTATTCCTAATTACAATTCATAGTCTTTCTCATATATTTTCTCTCTTTTTTAATTTTCTATTATTCTCTTTTTTTTTTTTTTCCTTTTTCAGTTTTTCTTTTCCTTTTTTTGTTGCTTTCTCTTTATTTTTTCTTTTTTCACTTTTTTCTTTTTTCTTTTTTTTTTCTTTTTTTTTTCTTTTTTTCCTTTTCATTTTCCTCTTTTTCTCTTTTCTATTATTCTCTTCTTTTTTTTTCTTTTTTGATTTTTTTCTTTAGTTTTTCTTTTCCCTTTTTGTTGCTTTCTCTTTATTTTTTATTTTTTCACTTTTTATTTTTTTTTATATTTTTCCTTTTCATTTTTCTCCTTTTTTTTTTTGTATTTTTTTCCTTCTTTTTCTCTCATTTTTCTCCTTTTTTTCCCTTTCAATTTCTCTCTTTCTTTTCATTTGTGCGAAATAGCAAATACAAATGCAAGTGCGAACTATAAAATACAAATACAAATGCGAACAATAACATACAAATGCAAGTGCGAACTATAAAATAAAAATTCAAATGCGAACTATAACATATAAATACAAGTTTGAACTATCATTTGTATTTTTTAATTATTAAAAAGAGCGATTGATTTTCTTTCTACGAATACTTGTTTGTATTTATTGATACTAGTTGTATTTATTTATACAAATAAATACAACTCAAATTTTTATACAAATACAAGATATACAAATACATATTGTATTTGTATTTGTAAAATCATTTGTTTCATTTGTTTGTCATTGTATTTGTATCAAGTTATATTTGTTTATTTACAAATATGAATTAAATTTTGATATACAAATACAAAACGGTACATTTGTATCAAATGATATATTATATATTTTAGAATCACGAAAATACAATTAATGCACTTACTTGTTTGTATACAAATGATAAATTGTACATAGTCACGACTAAATACAATATGCAATCAACTTACAAATACAAATATAAAATAATTTCTTAAAAGTAAAAAGGCAATGAAGAAAATAGAATACAAATACAAGTATAATCTAAAAATACAAACACAATAAAATTATAATATAAATATAATCCAATATGATATGAAATCAATTATAAAATACAATTATAAAACAGTTCTTTAAAATACAAGTGTGAATTATATAAAATATAAATGATGGCGCAAACTAACAAATACAAATACAAGTGCGAACTATTAAATACAAATACAAATGCGAACTATAAAATATAAATATAAGTGCGAACTTTAAAATACAAATACAGTTGTATTAATAAATACAAAAATATAAATTGCGGTGTGACAATAAATACGATAAAGAATTGTGGTATTTACGTTATCATCCATGACTTGTGCTCGACTAGTCATATTTTTTGAAAATACAAAAAATATAAAATAGAATAAAAAAAATAATAAAGAAAATAAGTACAAAAAGAAAATAAAAAAATCAAAGAAAAGAAAAAAAAGAAATATAAGTTAGAGATTAAAGAGAGAAAAAACAAAAAGAAAGAAACGAAAAAAAAATAAAAGTAGAAAAAATAGATAAAAAGGAGAAAAAATGGGAAAAACACAAAAAATAAAAAAATATAAAAAAAGATAATTGTAGTGTTAGGCAAGAAAAATATTCAGTTCAACGAGATAAACGTGATTGGGATTTTTTTTTTTTTAAATATTGAATTTCATTTTTGGCGCGACTAAATAGGGACTGTATTCATATTTTATATGAATACATACTATCTGTAAAATCGAATACGACGAGCATAAATCGAGTACAATGGCTATAACTGATAATTATATAAAATGTGGCTATGAAAGGTCAATTTTATAGCAAAATATTGCTATTTTTGAAAGATCCCCAAAATAAATGGATGGACAGAGTGAATTTTTTTTTTTTAAAAAATTAACAATATTAAAAGAAAAAAAAAGTGAAAATCAAGCAAAAAAAAAGGAAGAAAAAGAACGTAATATATAAAATAATTAACATAAAAAATTAAATAATAAATAAAAAAAAAGAAAAACAGGTAGTAGCAACAGAAAAACCTAAATGACTATCTATTTGAATTGCCAAATTAATGGCTATATCAATAGTAATATTTTGGGCGAATCCTTTTCACCTTTAAGTATGATATATGTTTCAAACCCACGTGACTCTGGGCCAGAGGAAGGTTCTACTAATTAATTTTGAAATTAATTTAAAACTATATTTGTCGGAAAAAGAACATAAAGAAGTGATCAAATATACATTTTGGCTCCATATCGTAAAAGGTGGAGCACATTTTTGACAAATTACCTACCACGTACCTATATATAGCTCCATACCCCACCCCTTGAATCTCAAAACATGCAATTATCCCTGTTTGGTATTCGTACTTTCACCCCTTTTGATACTCATACCAAATTTGTATAGATCTTAACAAACTTTCTGCATCTATCTCCTATTTTTGTTAATAGAAGAATGGCAGATTCTCCACCATCATTGCCAACAACAAGAAAACAAAGTTCATTTCCACCACCACCATTGCAAATTAGGGACAATAGCCCTCGAATGTCAGAGTTAAAGAAGAGTCTTTTTCCACCTTCATTATCAACTCCAACGTCAATTAGAACATCAGTATTCAAGACACAAAAATTTATGTTGTTTTTAGCTTATGTATTCACTTTTTTATTCGTTACATGTGCTATATTTTTTGTCTTCAATAATCCTTCCATCAACCATTCTTTCAGGAAAGTCCTGAATAGGAGGTCACATTTATCCACATTTTTCTCTTACTATTTTCCCTCTAATCATCAAAACTCAACTGTTTATACTCTCCCATTTACACCTCAGAAACTCAATGATTCTTCAATTACTCAAAATACAATTTTTCCTGGCGAACGGAATGGCTCTGAAAATGGCTTACAGAGTTCCATGAAGAATGATCATTTTTCGAGTAATGAAGGTGAGAATGCAGAGGTGAGACATGAATCTGGTAGTAAAAAAGAAGAGGAAGAGTCACAAAAGGTTAGAAAAAAGCATGAGGAAGAGTCAAAAAAGGTTAGTAAAAAAGAAGACGAAGACTCGCATAAGGTTAGAAAAAGACAAGAGGAAGAGGCGCAAAAGATTGGAAAAAAAAGAGAGGAAGAGTCCCAAAAGGTTAGAAAAAAAGAAGACTCACAAAAGATTAGAAAAAGACAAGAGGAAGAGGCGCGAAAGGTTAGAAAAAAAAGAGACGAAGACTCGCGAAAGCTTAGAAAAAGACAAGAGGAAGAGGCACAAAAGGTTAGCAAAAAAGAAGAGGAAGATTCGCAAAAGGTTAGTAAAAGACGAGAAGAAGAGTCACAAAAGGTGAATATGTTGTCAAATTCTAAGAAGAATGACACAAAGAACGAGGCTTGGTGGGAAGTGATGAGTCATTGTGATGTTTTTGATGGGATGTGGGTGAAAGATGATGCTAATCCTTTGTATGAACCTGGTTATTGTCCTTTTGTTGATGAGCCATTCGATTGTTATCGAAATGGAAGGCCTGATAATGGCTATGAGAAATTTAGATGGCAGCCTAAGCACTGTAACATTCCAAGGTAATAAGCTACTCTGTTATTTATTGCATATGCATTACCAGCTCTAGGGAGGGGCACAGCTAGAGTGACGGCTACAAGTTTGATCAAACCTAATAGCCTTGGTTCAAACCTGGTATTTATCTTTAAAATTTATTGAATATGTATAGATTATTAGTTTAGAATCCAAAAAAATTAGAATCCAGATACACTTCAAATCCTGGCTCAACCAAGGATAGTCTTGGCGAAAACTGTTAGAGTTGTTGCAATATGATGCGAAGGTCACAGATTCTAGTGTTGGAGATAAGGAGATACCCTATCATTCTTTTCAAAAACATTTTTCTTGTAAATGTGTGTGTAAATAATACTTCTCTAAAATGTATGCACATATACAATAGGTTGACACTATTGGAAGTAATACACAGTAAATATCAGTCTGGAACAAGCAAAGCTGTAAAACCACCTAAACCCCATCCAAACCTATGAATTTACAAGTTGAGTGACACGCTCCGAAACACTACATATGCTATTGACAAGTTCAAAACGTGGAGACATACCTCTAGCAGATATGCATGATATTGCTATGTGCTATAGATTGGATATGGTCCGTCCATTTTTGAACCCCACATATAGCAGGAACTTAGTGCACCAGGCTGTCCTTTTTTTATTTTTATTTTTGGGCATTGCTAGGCTTAATTCTGGTATGTTTTTTTATAAAACAGTATTACTTTACTTTTCAGGTTTGATGCCAAAGATATGTTGGAACTTTTGAGAGGAAAGCGATTAGTCTATGTTGGTGACTCGCTGAACAGGAATATGTGGGAATCAATGGTTTGTTTGCTCAGAAATTCCGTTGAAGACAAGAGCAGAGTTTTTGAGGTATCTGGAAGAGAAGATTTCAAGAAAGAAGGTGCTTATTCTTTTATCTTTGCGGTAAGTTTCATCATTTCGCCTGTCTTCCCCTCCCACTAATGTCAGATAATTCAACAAAATGTTGTTGCATCTAAGTAAAAGGAGGTAAAGGGACTGGTGGAAAGGATGTGTCTGTTCTAGATGGTGCATCTGCCTAGCTGGAAGCAAAGCTTTGGAAATTAACTGTCTTAACAGAACAATGAAGATGAAGGAAATGGTACATCATTACAGGTTCTTCTCCAAGACTTGTACATGATGCATCTAATTGCTGGATGAAAAAAGTCTATTATGCAAATGGTGCAAGCTGCCATTAACAAATAAGACAGTCTTGAATTATATATCGAAATTTTCCTTGGTTCCTGTTGTTTACTTATATAAATGACAAGGTTTTTGAAAATTGAAATGAAACAAATTTGTTGACTCTGATTTAATTTCGACCATGTCATAATTAGGTACCATTTCTAGTTTCCTTAATTCCGTGAAACAATCTGTTGATCCCTTGTCAAATATTTGTGCAGGATTATAATTGTTCCGTGGAGTTTGTACGTTCTACTTTTCTCGTTCAAGAATGGGAAATTCCAGATGGGAATGGATCAACTAAAGAAACGCTTAGATTAGATCTGGTAGAAAGGTCATGTGACAAATACAAAGGAGCTGACGTCCTTGTCTTTAACACAGGGCACTGGTGGACTCATGAGAAAACATCTGAAGGGTACCTCTCCTTTTTCTACATCATCTTGTTTTCCTACATTTTATCTTTTTTTGCAGGAAGAAATGTATGAGGGTATTTATTTTGATTCTCTATGTAGAAAGCTAATTTACTATGTACAAACAAACTTTTAGGAAGGGTTATTATCAAGAAGGTAGCCATGTTTATGGTGAACTAAACGTTGTTGAGGCATTTCGCAAGGCGATGACAACATGGGCAAGATGGATTGAAACCAATGTAGATCCTGTGAAGACAGATGTTTTTTTTAGAGGCTATTCAGTCTCTCATTTTAGGTAATTCAAATATGTGTTCCCTAATTTACCTTCAACTCGTGATCACATTCAACAAAAGCCCTCTTGGTTCATTGGTTAAAGCACAATGCCTTTAGAAACATGACACTAATTCAAATCAACCAATGAACCAAAAGCCTAGTATTTAAGTAGAGAATCATAGAGGGACATTCCCATTGTCCACCGAGTTTCAAATCATGGGCCAGCTGATCCTTGGACATTTCTCAGTATCAAAAACATTCAAGGAAAGGAATCAAAAGTAACCAATTTTTCTTTTTCTGTTTGTTTGGTTGTTTATTTTTTGCAGTGGAGGTGAGTGGTATGCAGGTGGAAAATGTGATAGTGACACTGAGCCACTTCAGGATGAGAAAGATTTGTCACCTTCCCTGTATCCTCCAATAATGGGAATGCTCGAGGATGTGATAAAGTGGATGAAAACACCAGTTTACTATTTGAATGTTACCATAATGTCAGACTTCCGCAAGGATGGACATCCATCGGTATACAGGCAGCCAAACATGACAGACGAGGAGAGAAGGACGACGTTAAGGTACCAAGATTGCAGCCATTGGTGCCTTCCTGGTGTACCCGACACTTGGAATGAGCTCCTATATGCACAAATATTGATGAAACATTATCAAAAACAACAGCAGCAGCAGCAACAGATAGGTTCTTAGGCAAACATAGCTATAGTATTATACGGATATGATATTGTTTCGTGTAAAATGTCCTGCATTAGTTGTAGTTTTTCCGGATGAAAAGACAGAAATGAAGCTATTAGCTAATAGCTACAAATAATTCTATGTGGAACCACTTATCCAACAGTAAAGTAACAAGTTGCTATTATTTACCGTGTTATAAAATATGAGCTTAAATATAATTATGTACAGATCCTTTGAAAGATTGTCCTGTTAATCGACCAAGTATTCTCGATGTGCATCTTCATCTGATATATGATTTTACTACGTTTAAATTTATTTTCTTACTCTTCATGACAATATTGCGTAGGTCGTGCATGATTTTTGGAATGGTAGAGATGCGATCTCAAAAACTTTGCCTGGTTTGAACTAAATTAAGGCTCTTTTAATCGTTGAATCGTACTTTGTGTGATTTCATATCATTCTGTTTCTTTCAAACATCTGACTTCCTACTTAGTTTTTATTAAGTTTCAAGTTAATGAATTGGTAAAACTTGTATTAATACATTTTCTCCCTCCATTTTACTTTATTTGACACCCTTGAAAACAGCCTCTCGTAGAAATGCAAGGTAAGACTGCATACAATAGACCTCTGTGGTCAGATCCTTCCCCGACCCTGTATATAACGGGAGATTTAGTGCACTGAACTACCCCTTTTTTCTTTCCCTTTCTTTTTTAGTCCGTTAAAAGAGAATAACACCTTTACTTGGAAACAATTTAACATCATGCTTCCATTTTACCCTTTATGGTATACTATTATAGCCAAAAAAATCTCATGAACATTTCAAAATCACAAAACTCAAAATTCCTTTTTACTTTATTAAACTTTGTACCTACTCAAACTAAGTCACATAAGTTGAATTGGAGGGAGTACAGAAATCTATAGAACTTGTTTAACTTCAGGAGAAAATTGAACGAAAGGTGTCTTTTAAGTCTTGTTTTGAGTATTGGAGACATTGACCAAGCCTTAAGGGTCAAAAACACTTAAAAATTGATTAAGTTAATTGGAGACTCAATTAATATTTTTAAAACTTCTTAATCTTTTAAAAATACAAATCAACCCACAACTATATCTTTTTCAAAAATCAAAACTCCCCTCTCTTTCTCAAACCCAACAGCTGCTGCAAACGATACTACAACAGATCGACACAACCTTCAATCTTCGAGGACTTTCAACCTTTGGCGATAATAGTTTCGACTTCAACCATCAGCTTCCTCTACAACAGATTGACGTGATAACATTCTCCGGCGACTTTCAACCTCCGACGACAACAACTTTGAGTTCTTCATCGTTTCTTTTCGACTTTCACAAGTAAAAAGTATGGTTTTTTAGTTATGAAGAAAAAGAGGAACTTGAGCTAAATTCTCTCCTAGTATGGGTTAACAATTTTAATATTTGTTACTTAAAAAATGAAATGGAACTCAAGAAAATCCTAATTTGTGGTATTTCTTCTCTTAATATGATTTATGTAAATATGATATCTTTTCGGAGTGAAATAGAATTTTTTATTGTTATTGCAGTTCTTTTATCCGAACATTGTTGTAAAAATAGTGAAACTTGATTTTGTTTGTGTTGTTATATTTATAAATGTAGGTAAATATTGTTGTTGTTGGTGTTGATGTATTGATAAATATTGGTATTATTGGTAGTGTTGGCATTTGTGTTGGTGTTTTGGTAAATGTTGGTGTTATTGGTGTTGTTGTATTGGTAAATATGGTGTACTGATAAATGGTGATATTGTTGTTTTTGTTGATATATGTATGTACTTATGTGATAAAATTGTTGTTACTATTGATAAATTTTGCTACTGATTTAGTTTTTTCAACAAATGAACCATGTGTTACAAAGATGGTTTATCTGTTAGAAAAAGCATAATAATTATTTCAACAGATGACTCATCCGTTGCAACAGATGGGTCATCTGTTGCAATAAATGAGTCATCTGTTGGATTAAATCATAATAGTTATTCCAACAGATGATTATCAAGACTTTTGATTTCTTTCAACAGATAGATAATCTATTGTAATAGATAGGTCATCTATTGGAAAAAATCAAAATAGTATTACGTATACTGTTTTGATTTCATCTAATAGATTATCCACCTATTGAAACAGATGAGTGATCTGTTGGATGAAATCAAAAATAGATTCCCTAATAGATCACTCATCTATTGCAACAGGTGGATAATTTGTTGGATTAAATCAAAACAGTATTGAAACTATTTTTATTGGTTCTTACAGATTACTCATCTGTTGCAACATATGAGTGATCTATTGAAACTATTATTTTACTATGTTGTACTTGTTATATTTACTGTTATTTTTTTTAATTATTCATAAATCAATTATAATCTTTTTTATTTTCCTCTTATAGGTGGATAAAATGCCCCCCAAAAGAAAAGGAAGTGAATCAATTCAACGAAAAGGAATAAGTAAAGTAGCTAGGCTACATTTACCACTATATGAGATTGTTATACAAGCAATACCTCAATCAGAAGTAGAAGAAAATGAACATAAGGAAGAGGAAAGCTTTAGAAGAAATGTAGAATTTAGTTCAAAAAGTCAACATGATCTAAATGCTAATATTGATCCTAATTGTCCTTCAATTTAAGAGTTTGTCAAAACCTTCAGTATTGATAGTTTTTTGATAAAAATATAGTGTGAGGTTCCATAGATTCAACTGGTGATTGTGCGGTAAAGTCAGCCATGGGAAATACTTTTGATACCTTCAAAATAACACTTTGAGAATAAAAATTGAATGCTTATTTCAGAGGTAGCTTCTTTGGGCAGTATCTTAATTTGTCGGATGACAATAATGCTTGTTTTCAAATGACCATGGTGTATGGTCTTCTCAAATGTAGGTTTATGTATGAAAATAAAGATAAGATAAATGAGGTGTGGAAATTACAGTGGCATGCCACTTTGTTTTGGTTGGAAGGAGTTTGTCATAGTTACTAGACTAAAATGTTATCCTCCTTCTCAACTTATATTTATTGTAACACAAAAAAGTACCCCACACACTAAAAGGCAAGTCAAGTGATGGTGATGACTTGGTGTCCCTTGTTGGTCTAAGCTTCAAAATATAAATTTGATAGAAGAGTTGAAAGGTAAGAGACTTTCAAAGAAGCATAAGCAATGATTGTGTGTGGTTTGATTTATACATAATATTTTTTAGGTGACAGACGTTAACAACAATATTCCACTTGTTTAATAAAGCTCTCTGAGGATCTTGAGGCATTTAACAACTATCCTTGGGGCAATGAAAACTTCAAAATGACTGTCAAATATTTGTTAACTTCGTTAACGCCAAAGACAATCAACTTATATGGCTTTCCATGAGCATTCATGATAAATATATTTTATATTTTATTTATTTATTATTGAATAATGCTTTTGATTTATTGACATAATTTTTATAGGCTTGAACATTTGAAGCAATTCCTTATCTTAGATAATAAGTGAACTACTAAGAAGAAGTTTCATGTCTAAGAATCCTGAGATGGTTGTCATCCAAAAATGATAAAAAACCAAAATTCTTGATCTTTTCAATCCCCCCGAGGAAGCAGTAAGTTTGATTTTAATTAAGTTTTTATTTAATTAATGATTTATTTTATGGATTTAATCATTATTTTAATATATATATTGATTTATTTAAGATTATGCATTCGTGGTTTGTTCCGATTAATCAAGAGTTGTAGATACCATTTTTTGTTACTTTACAATCTGTGAAAATTTGTTTGAACCCTAAGGTAATTGATAATATAAAAAAGGAATTGATTGGAGCAACAACAATCAAAAGAAAAGCACTTTGGAAGGGTGGGTTTATTCTTGGTGATGTTGTTGTTGATGGTGTTTCTGTTAGTGTTGTAGATGGGGCTATTGGTGTTTTATGGTGGTGGTGGTGATGGTGGTGGTGATAGAGTTGTTATTGGTGATGGTGGTGGTGATGAAGTTTCTATTGGTGATGGTAGTGGTGATGGTGCTGTTGTTGGGGTTGGTGGCGTTGATAAGTTGGTTGATGCTCCTATTGCAGTTTTTGAAACAAGAAATGATCCTGATTATGATCAAATAGTTTTACTGATTTTGATGGTAGATATACCCCTTTAAATTGGTATACTAAAGATTCTTCAGACGGAATCATTTGGAGGTATTACCCCCCTTAGCTTATGTTCTGTATGCAAATATCAATAGTGCAAGGAAAACATAATGGAGTGATTAATTCTATTAATGTATTAAGTCCTGCTATAAATAAATTGACATCTAAGAGGGGTGTCATTCAATCAAAAACTATTTCAGATCTATTCACTCCATTAGAGGTTTATAGGAGAAAGAAAACAATTGCCAAGGTATTATCAAATATCAAATAAATAAAAACTGCAACTCCTCTTTCTTGCACTGTTGAACAATGTACAGGGACACAAGAGAGCAACTTGAGATAAAAAAGGTGAATATTTATCATCTATTGCAACAGATTTTTAATCTGTTGCAATAGATGGGATATCTATTGCAACGGATTATCCATCTATTACATAACTTAATTTATCTTTTTCTATTTTATTTTGTATCCTTGTGATAACCATTGACAAGTTTGGCTTTTATGATGGAGATCACAATACATTCTACTGCTGAACAGTGATGTGCTATAGAAATATAGCACTTTCGATGCATAAAACAATGAAAATATGCAAGTTTCTGAGGTTATTTTATTATATATGATATGTTTTGGGTATGTTGTAGGAAATTATGTTTTGGATGCTAAGTTTATAAAAATGATGAAAAATGTGTCTTTGGCTACTTATTAGAGCAATTATGGATGTTCGGGACACTTTTCGGCTTGTTCGTGATCAAAGCATGTTCAAGAGTGGAAGAAAAGATAAAATGATGACTCCCGGCACTTCCTAAGTCAACATGTAGACCGCAAGTAAGACATGTGGACCACATATGGGCAAAGTCCAAAATCCTAAGAGCAAATCTGTAGGATTTTTGGTCCTGGCACTTGTGTCGCTACTTGCGCCAACCTTGCAAGACACAAGTGCTACCTGCGCCCAGGGTCAGGGCGTAAGTAGGGACCATAAGTGGCCACCGACCCTATTTTCTCCTATTTCATTTGGGATTTAATTTTTGAGTTTCCTCATGTACTATAAATACCCTTTATATGTTTTTTTAGTAGGAGAGACGCAACTTTGATATTCATAAACATATTTTGATACCAAGACTAGATTTTGATCTTGGGATTCTCTTGTATTAAATTCAGTTGATTAATTCAGTTACAATTGTGGGTTTTCTACTTCTTATTATTGTGATTTCGTCTATTCTTTTAATCTTGAATTTTGTCGATCACTTCATAAGCATGAGTGGCTAAAACCCCCAGCTAGGGTTGTGGAAACCCTGGTAGATTGACGAAGAAGGAGAAGTGCTATTGTTGTTATGAATCGATACCAATACATGTATTGCTTATCTTCAATATAATAGTTTTCTTAACGAGTGCTCACGTTAGGATCCCACGTAGATTATTGCTACTTACTCCAAAAGAGGAGTAGTGATTAGGAAAAGATAAAAACAATAGTAATTTAGAGTTTTGTCTATCCACATTTATAGGTTTTATCTTAGTACGATGGTTATGTTTCATCTAATAACTAAAGACTTAAAAGGTAATAGTTAACTGGGATCAATATGAGGGTTAGTAAAGCGACATCCCGAGACTCAAAAGATAAAGAGTGAAATCCTTATGATAGTCCAAAAGACTATAGAAGGTACATCACTTATTGATTCTGCATGCAAGGTATCAGGTTGGTATAACATAGCACAATAAGCCTACAGAGTTGAGAATCCATAGGAAACACAATACTAGAGTTAATTTACGACTGATTATAACCAAATTTGATATTCTCCACTTGTTCGATATTGCTATTCAAAACCCTCCATTTACTTTTCCAGTTTCGCCCGTTAATTACAACAATTGAGAGCTATGAGTCCACTTATTCCCTTGGGATTTGACCCCAACCTTTGTTGGGTTACTATATTTGGCAACGACTGTATCATTTTTTGAGAGGAGGTGTAGCTTAGACATCACCAAATTTTTGTACTGTTGCTGGGTAATATGGTGTTGATTTGTGACTTGAAGTTATTATAGTTTTGGATTTTTGTTTTGTTTTTGTTTTTAGTTGGGCATATACTGGTGTATGACTAGCAAATGGAGTAGAGTCAATTCCTTATTCCCAGTAAATTCAAATCCAAAGAGGATCCTACAAACACCTAGTAGGATGGTGGAACAGAAAAGAGATGATAATCTTGAAGGGGTTCAGATGTTGTACCTTTCCCTCCTTTCGAAGGAGTACATGATATTGTTGATTGATAGACTGGTAAGATTGTAGCTCAAGCTGAGAATGAGAGGAGTGCAAAGGAAGAAGCTCAGCGGGTATCTCGGCAGGTAGAGCTAGCTGAGCAAAGACAAGAAGTAGACCGCCGAGCGCACTCGGTGAAAATCAGAATAGAGCTAGAGGTGTCGTGTTCAAGTGATCCCAACATACTAGTATGTGCAACCATATATAGATGATGAAGAAGATATAGAATATGTTGAGACGATATAAACTTGAGCCATTAGTCATCATGCTTTACCCCTAGGCATCAAGTTTGACATAACGAGCGTAATGATCCAACTCTTAAATCTAAAGGGTGTGTTTGTAGGTCTAGTACAGATGATGCAAATTTTCACCGTACCAATTTCATCGGGGTCTGCAGTTAGTATACAAATCTTAGGGTGAGCCAGGAAGCGCTTAGACTGTGGTTGTTCCCCATCTCACTTACAGGATAAGCATCTTTATAGTTAGGGGAACTACCAAGAGGCTCTATCACTACATGGAATGAGTTG
The DNA here is from genome assembly GCF_002878395.1 of Capsicum annuum. Lineage (NCBI taxonomy): Eukaryota > Viridiplantae > Streptophyta > Magnoliopsida > Solanales > Solanaceae > Capsicum > Capsicum annuum. Next base: position 66,580,480 of record NC_061111.1, read on the forward strand.
CACCGACAATTCTTGAATAGGTTCTTTCCTCCATCCAGGATGCTTGTAACGATCCAAAATCACCTCTTGAGACATCACATGGTGCTTAAGGCTACAAGTAGCCCCAATCTAACCTTTTGAACCTATTTCTACTAATAACACTCATTTTAAGATGAAGTAATTCAAACACTAGCATAGTCATATCATATCAAAGGAAATACGGAGAAAATGCTCGGTCCAAATGACCACAATACTGGAAACCTCAACACAACCACAATCTGATAACTAGTCTGACAAAGCCTCTACTAATCCATGAACTAGAGAGCTATTGGGATAGGTTACCAACTGACTCTAAATGAACTAGAAATAACAACAGTCTCTCAAAATATGGAGATGTCTGAATATAGGTCCTCTAACCATGAGGACTCACCACTGTAGGAATGTAGATAGAGGTACTCAGAAATTACTGATGAGGTTGGGACTGAGCACCTGAACGTACATTATAAGACAATGTAGCACATAGACGTATATGCGGATCAGTAGTTGAGAATGTACTGAGTATGTGGGGGTGCATGCATTTATATTAAACAACATCAATGCTCTTTAATAAAATCATGCATGTAATAAGTAATGACTCATATGGCTTGAATAAGTATAGAATGCGAAGCTCATGAATCATGTAAAATGGAACATGTAACAAAATCTCGTGAGTCATTATACTTTCAGCTGTGAAATTTGTACTCTTCTCTTATTCTCATTACTCAAGGCTAAAGGAAACTTTAAGCAATACTTTCAACTAATGCATATGCCTCATGGAGAGTAAAACTTCTTCAATGCTCAAGAACTCATAACTCTTTTGAACTCAAATACTTGGAATTCGAAATCATATAACTTTGGAACATACTTGAAGGCATTTCATCCATGTTAGGAAAATATCTCATTTCAAGCTTTAGGGAAAAATACTCATATCAAGGGAAGGTATTTTAGTTTTAAAGGAAAATATCTTATCTCAAAGCTTTAGTTTTAAGGGAAAATATTCTATCTCAATGGAAAATACTTTAGTTTAGGGAGTTTGTCTTAACTGACATAAACCATGCGAGATACATGGACTCCAACATTTTGTTCTCCTAAGGAAAAGACCTCACGTTGGGGAGAGGCATCATACTCTTGCCAAGGATTATAACCTCAATTTAGTGATCACTTATCTCAGACTCGGGCCCAATATCTCGGCCTTAGGTCTAACAATCATCTTGTCCTTAGGCCCAACCTACGGTGGCATGTAGTTCTGGGGTAAGAAATCATGGCATCTTACCCAACTCGATGCTAAATACTACTCTTTTTAGTTTATCTCGCTCATCTCATGAAAATCCACTTTAGAACAAGCTCATGGTTCAATAAGAACCAGATAATCAAATCTGTAATCTCATGTAGGAAAGTGGATTTCAAAGCTCAATGACCATTAGGTCAAAATATTTCTCAACAATCTCAGAATACTCAAATCATGGGTGGTTATAGCACAATAGTTCATAAAATTGCAAGTCTCAAGTAGGGTTTAATAACCCGTAATTCAATATCAAGTTAAAAATCATCAAAAATATAATAGATAACATATAGATTCATAACCCATGTAGAAATCAGGAAATTCAGTAATTTGTCTCACTGTGATGCGGAGCCATCACGTTGTCTCACTAGTTGGGACCTAGAACTTCAGTACGACACGTCACAATCATGCCAGGCACCTGGAAATTGAATATTGGGAAATTAGGTCCTCCGTGATGCACCACTATCGCGGAGTTCCATTGAAAATTGAAAATTGTCAAATAGACCCTCTCCGCGATGCGCCAAGCACTAAAATGATGCAGTTTTATGACTAGTATTTAAATTATCCATAACTTCTTACGCGGGTATCGGATTTGGGAGAATCTTATATCGACGGAAAGCTTATCAAATTTCCATGTGATAAAAAAGTTGAAATTAGGGAAATTCTATATGGTTGAAATAATACTCACTTAGGAAGTCACTTCTCAATCTTTTAGGGCCAGAATTATGCCTCACTTGACACGCCCTAAGGTTCATTCTACGAGAGAATTTTGCGGGGTCTTACAATATCTCCCCCATGGAAACATTCATCCTCGAATATCGCTAGTTGGACTAGGAATATAGGAAAAATAAAGTACACATAGCTGAATCTCTCTAAACTCTTGAATACCTCAAAAATTGCAAGAACTCATGCAAGAATAGATACATATAGCTGAACTTTAGATTAGAAGGGCTGAACTAAGGAAGAATAATACCTTCGGATTAATATGAACTTGTGGAAAAGAGGTACGGGTACTTGGCTCACATGTCTGTTTATGCCTCCCAAGTAGCACCGTTAACAGACTAGTTCCACCATAAAACTTTGACCAAGGGAACTTCTTTGTTCCTTAGTCTACAGATCTGAAAATCTAGGATCTCAACAGGAATCTCATCGAAGAAAAGACTGTTATGAATATCGGCATTCTTTGAAGGATCTACTACAATGAAATCACCAATATTCTTCTCAAGCATGGAGACATGAAAAATAGGTTGAATTGCTAATAGCTCTGTGGGCAACTCAACCTCATAGGCCACCTTACCAACACGGCTCAAGACTCTATACGGGCCAACATAATGCGGACTAAGCTTCCCCTTTTTACCAAACCTTTTTACCTCTTTCATGGGTGAAATCTTCAAGTATACCAAATCACCACTTCAAACTCAAGATCTATTCTCCTTACATCGGCATATGAATTTTGATGACTTTGAGCTGTCTTTAACCTTTCTCTAATCAACTTAACTTTATCCATAGCTTCAAGCACTACATCAAGCCCAGTCATAACAGCTTTACCCACTTCAAACCAACCTATGGGTGATCTATATCTCCTACCATACAAGGCCTCAAATGGTGCCATCTCGATGCTAGCATGGTAAATATTGTTATAGGCAAACTCTATCAATGGCAAATGCTCATCCCAACTACCTTTGAAATCAAGAGCACATACCCTCAACATATCTTCCAGGGTCTGAATGGTCCTCTCAACCTGACCATCTATCTGCGGATGAAAAGCAGAACTCAAAAGGACTTGGGTACCAAGACCTTGCTAGAACGCCCTCCAAAGCTGAGAAGTAAATTGAGTGCCCCTATCCAAAATGATGGACGAGGGGACTCTATGCAGCCTGAGTAACTCCCGAATATACAATCTAGCATAATCCTCAGCTGTATAAGATGTGATAACGGGCGAGAAATATGCGGACTTAGTCAGTCTATCCACAATAACCCAAATAGAATCATGATGACGACGCGAAAGAGGTAACCTAATCACAAAGTCCATATTTACCACCTCTCACTTCCAAGTGGGTATACCAAACTCTTGCATCAAACCACCAGGTATTTGGTGCTCTACCTTAACCTATTGGCACGTTGCATACTTTGCTACAAATTCGGCTATGTCCTTATTCATACCATTCCACCAATAGATTTCCCACAAGTTTTGATTCATCTTGGTAGTATCGGGATGAATAGAATACTGCGCGCCATGTGCTTCAGCTGTAATCCTCTACCTCAGATCATCAACACATGGAACACACAATCTACCCTGCAATCTCAATATGCCATCTCCCTCTTAGGAGAAAACCTCTTCCTTTTAGTCCTTAATTGCCTCCTTCAGTCTGACTAAACTAGGATCTCTATCTTACTTATTCTTCACTTCCAAAACTAAAGAGGATTCGGAACTACTTTGCACCAAAGTACTTCCCTCAGCTGAATCAAGTAACCTAACACCCAATCTAGCCAAATAATGCACATCATGAGCTAAACCTTTCTTACCTTCCTCTACATGGGCAACACTACCCATAAACAATCTGCTAAGTGTATCCACCACTACGTTGTCCTTGCTTGGGTGATACAACACACTCATATCATAGTCTTTTAACAACTCGAACTACCTCCTCTACCTAAGATTCAACTCCCTCTGAGTAAACACATACTGTAGGCTCTTATGATCAGTAAACACATCAACATGAACACCATAAAGATAGTGTCTCCAGATTTTCAAAGAAAAGACCGCAGCAGCTAACTCAAGATCATGGGTTGGGTAATTATTCTCATGAGACTTTAATTGTCTAGAGGCGTATGATATAACATTACCTTTTTGCATCAACACACAGCCCAAACTAATTCTAGAGACATCACAATGCACTACAAAACCATCTATATCATTAGGCAAAGTCAACACAAGGGCTGAAGTAAGTCGAGTCTTCAACTCCTGAAAACTCTTCTCACAGGAATCTGACCACTGGAACTTAACTTTCTTTTGAGTTAACCGGGTCATGAAAGACGCAATAAAAGAGAAACCCTAAATAAAATGGAAGTAGTAGCAAGTTAGACCCAAGAAACTCCTAATGTTAGATAGGGAGATAGGTCTAGGACAACTTTTCATAGCTTCTGTCTTTTGGGGATCAACTCTAATACCTTCAGCTGAAACGATATGACCCAGAAAGGCTACAGACCTTAGCCAAAATTCATACTTACTAAATTTGGCAATAACTGGTGATCTTTGAGGGTTTACAAAATAATTCTAAGATGATTTGCATGGTCATTCTCATTATGGGAGTACACAAGGATATTATCTATGAAAACGATGACAAACTTATCGAGATATTGCTTGAACACTAGATTTATGAGGTCCATAAAAGCTGCTAGGGATTGGTTAGCCCAAAAAATATGACTAGAAACTTAAAGTGACCATAGTGGGTTCGGAAGGCTATTTTTGAAATATCATATTCCCTCACTTTAAGTTGATGATAGTCAGATCTAAGGTCTATCTTGAAGAAATAACTTTCACTTTATTACTGATCAAACATGTCATCAATTCTTGAAAGAGGATACTTGTTCTTGATGGTGACCTTGTTAAGCTGACGGTAGTCAATGGACATAAGCAAAGAACCGTCTTTCTTTCGCACGAATAAGACAGGTGCGCCCCAAGGATAAATACTGGGCCTAATGCTTAGTGTTTTTGTTGAGAGAAAACTTGAGAGTGACTTCATAGAATACTTGTAAATGACATTAATTTGGTGTATTTATGGTTTAAGAGGCTTGAAAAAAGTTTAAAGTGCCCTTTTTAACTTCTATATGAAGCTGGAAAAATTAAACTAGGAACCCAATTTTTTGGGCCATCGCGACGCGCCACTATCATGGTGGCTTACTGGAAATTGATAAATGGGAATTTGGTAGTCACCGTGATGCAGAGCCATAGCATTGTCTCATTAGTTGGGACCTAGAAATTTAGCACGACACATCACAATCGCGCCAGGCCACTGAAAATTGACTATTGGGAAATTGGGGTGCTCCACGACGTGCCATAATCGCGGAGTTCCACTGGAAATTGACAATTGTCAAATAGACCCTCTCCGCGATGTGCCAAGCACTAAAATGACGCTGTTTTATGACTAGGACTTAAATTGGACATAAATTCTTACCCGAGTATCAGATTTAGGTGAATCTTATATCGACGGAAAGCTTAGGAAGTGATTTTTCAATCTTTTAGGGCTAGAATTATGCCTCACTTAACACGCCCTAAGGTTCATTATATGAGAGAATTTTGTGGGGTCTTACAATGCTACAACTTAAGGATGAGATTTATAATTTCAAGTAATTATAGTCGAAATCTATGTACGAGGCATGGTTCAGGTTCAAGAAGAAGCTAAGTATAATGCCCAACCATCGGATATCAGGGACAAACTTATTTGAGATATTTTACTAAGCCTTTACCATTAGTTCTAGAGCCAAGACAGATACTATTTATGGAGGATCTTTTATGAGACTACAATGGGAGACAGATTCAAAGATGCTAGATAAGATCTCACTTGCTAACCAAGGGTGGCAAACTCAGAAGGCTGAGAAAAGATCTTACACGTATTCTATTGGTGCCTCCTGCGATCAGAAAGTAGCTAATGATTCAGTATCATAAGAAATTATGCTGCTACAAACTAATCTATGAGTACTAGTTTAGAATCTTATAATAGCGACTTCCAAGAAAGTAAATGGAGTAGCAGCACAAGGGTCAACTTTCAAAGCTTATGAGTCAGAATTGGAAGAGGAAACAAATTATCGTGATCATTAGTTGGCAGGTTTCTGAGCCCAAGGAAAAGGGAACCAAGGTTGGAACTACTATAAAAGATATAGAGACTGTAGTAAAGAGTAAGATGGTGACTGGATAAAGAAGGATAAATATAGAGAGAAGGAAGATAGGTACATTTCTCCTGGCAAATGAGATATAGAATTAAGAATGAGAGAGATACTGGCTAAGCTGGTAAAGGGTCAAGAAAATTAGAAGATCAGCCTTAAGGAGAATAAGGTTAATATTTTAGGGTTTACCCAAAAGGCTGAATCTCATGCAATGACTATCAAGCAGTTGCAGCACTAGTTCGGGCATATGTTAGAAACTCTGAACCAGAGGCATACAGGTACACTTTCGAGGAACACTGTGTAGAATCTGAAAAATGATGGTCATATTATTGACATTATCACGTGGAGTAGTATTACTACTATGGATTCCCCCACTACCTGCTGTAGAAGCTGCTGATGATGAGATATCTGTTGTGGAGCTACAAAAGGTAACATATAGTGATGATGTAGTTGCTAAGAAAAAAGGTAAGGGCCAGGTTGTTGACCAGAAAATAAGGTAAGAATGCTATATTTATCGATTTCCAGGTAAGGGGATTATGTGACCAACCCATCATGGTCACAATCCCACACGGACCAGGTAAATTGAAAAGTTGACATTTTGAGGATGAGAATGGAAGGTTGCAGACTTTGGCACATTATCATACTTTTGGGACCATAAAATTAGGTTATGGGACCATAAATAGAAGGAAAAATATCAAAAATCCAAGTCCAATTTGCAGGAAAATGGGCTAAAATTTTTGACCCTACACCTGTTGGCCGCTGGTGGCATTTACGCCCCATACCTAGCCATAGGTGGCAGGTGCAAGTGGCTGCCGTGGCTAGGTCATTAGTGAGACTAGATTTTAATTAAATTTTGAGCCCAATAACACATATATCTGACCTTAAATAGCCCCACATCCTTATTTAAACACATTTAACCTTATTCAAATCCTCAAAACTTCACTTTTCTCTTTGAATTCAAACTTTCCTCTTAAAACATAAACTAACCCCACACTTAAGTAAAGGAAAAATTGACACTTTTTTGATATACCAACTTGTCCCAGTTCACTAAAAATAAGTTCCAACTTTAATTTTTCTCAAGTTCTTCATTGTTCACTTCAAGTTCATCATAAAAGAGGTAACTTTTTCGGCTCCTAATGGTTATATATTGATTTATTTATTGTTTAACCAAGTTGATATATGTATTCCCATGTAAAATATATAGATTATATCATGCTTGTATGTAGGAGCCTTGAATTATCCTAAAATAAAAATATAGGGCCTTGTTTTGAATTGAATTCTAAGGTTAGGCCCTAATCGGAAAGTGAACTTGAAGAAGTAGTGTAATAGTACAACTGGAGCATGCTGATTTTGATTTAAAAATCATGATTATTGATTTATGAGTGTACATTGGACTTGTTGGGATTTCAAATAAGCTATAGAGGTGTGAAAATTTAGGAAAAATTC
>NC_061111.1:66591112-66667199 GCF_002878395.1 Capsicum annuum
CTCTTGAAGGATTATGACATGAGTGTCCTTTATCATCTGGGCAAGGCCAACATTGTCAACGATGCTCTTAGTAGACTCTCCATGGGTAGTATTTCTCACGTTAAGTATAGGAAGAAGAAGATAGCTGAAGAGATTCATCATCCTGCCAGAATAGATGTTCACTTAGTCGACTTTTCAGAGGGTGGTGTATGTGTTCAGAGTAGTTCAGAGTCATATCAGTTTCCAAGGTGAAAGAGAAGCAAGACAGGGATCCTAGACTTGTTAAGCTAAAAGAGTCAGTTCAGAATTAGAAAGTAGAGGTTTTCTCCAAAGGGGGAGATGGTGTTCTTTATTGTCAGGGTTGTATGTGTGTTCTGGGTGTAGACTACTTGAGACAGTGAATTATTGTAGAAGTTCACAGTGTGGGATACTCTATTCATCCAGGGGCCACTAAGATGTACCGTGACTTGCAAAGATCTATTGGTGGAGTGGGATGAAGAGAGATATTGCAGAATTTGTGGCTAACTGCTCTACATGTCAGTAGGTTAAGATAGAGCATCAGAAACCTAGTGGTTCCATACAGGAGTTTACCATTCCTACTTGGCAGTGGGAAGAAGTGAACATGGACTTCGTGATGGGTTTTCCTCGTACTCGTCATCAACATGATTTAGTTTAGGTCATTGTAGATAGAATGACCAAGTTAGCTCACTTCTTTCTAGTTTGTACTTCTTATTTAGCCGAGTATTATGCCAAACTCTATATCAGGGAGTTGGTTAGATTACACGGTGTTCTATTATCTATCATCTCAGAAAGAGGTACCTAGTTTACCTCTCCTTTTTGAAAAGCATTCCAAAAGGGTCTTGGTACCCAAGTCCATCTCAGTACAGTGTTTCATCCTCAGACAGATGGTCAAGCAGAAAGGACCATTCAGACTTTTGAAGATATGCTAAAGGCATGTGCAGTTGATTTCAAGGGAAGTTGGGATAAGTACTTGCCTTTGATAGAGTTTACATACAATAATAGCTATCATTCTAGTATTCAAATGGATTAATTCGAAGATCTCTATGGTAGGATATATAGATCTCTAATTGGTTGGTTCAAAGTTAGTGAGGCCTCAGTCATAGGTCCTGACTTGGAATTCGACGCCTTAGAGAAGGTTCAGTTGATCAGAGAGAGACTCCAGACTGGTCAGAGCTAACATAAATCTTATATAGATGTTCGTAGAATTGATCACGAATTTGAGGTCAATGATTATATCTATCTTAAGATCTCTCCCATGAAAGAAGTGAAGAGGTTTGGCAAAAAAGGGAAACTCAGTTCCCGAAATGTCGGTCCCTTCAGAATTCTTAGTCACTTCTGCAAGGTAGCTTATGAGCTTGAGTTGCCTTCAGATCTAGCCTTAGTTCATCCAGTCTTCCATGTCTCTTTGCTTAAGAAGTGCATAGGTGACCCAGAAGTTTTAGTCCCTATTCAGAGCATTGACATTCAGAATAGCCTCTCTTATGAGGAGATTCCAATTGAAATCTTAGACTATCAGACTCGTCGTTTGAGGAACAAAGAAATCCCTCTAGTCAAGGTTTTTTGGCAAAATCATTCTCATGAGGGAGCTACTTGGGAAACAGAAGTAGATATGCGTACTAAGTATCCTCACCTCTTCTCCGCCATTTCAGATTGAGCTTAAGATAATAGTTCTTCTTAAGCTTATTCAGTTTTATGTTCATGTTCCCATTATAAAACTTGGTACCTAATACTATTGCATACTCAGTTATGAATTCATGTATCAGTTCATATATAAGATCATACATTAGCTATGCATTTTCATCTTAAGAAACTCTGTTTATTAGATTACTCCGTTATGCATTTGTGTATCAGTTATCCATGCATCAGATATGCATGAGTTCAGTATATTTATCATGTTAGTCATGAGATTAGATTTTAGTTATTCAGGTTCAGTCATGTTCAGTTTGTCTTTTATCCCCTCTTAGTTGATTCTCATTCGAGGATGAATGTTCTCAAGGGGGAGATATTGTAATACCCCAAAAGTTCAGACATTTTTTAGGATCATGATTCAAACTCATGAGTAATACATTTTAGTTCTTTTGCAGTGCTATAATCAATGTTGATGCATATTAAGTCCTCCAAAGTGTCCTAGATAATAGATGAATCAAAACATTTTTTTACCGATTGAATTTTTGAGAAGGATATTGGTATAGTCAGATTCAAACATGCATATCTCTATTTATTCTATGAATATCTGATCTCATGACCCACCAACAGATAGATAATTGAATTATCTTTCCAACAATATCAATTTCTCCTAAATCCGATAACGGAGCAAGGAGTTATGCCCATTTTACTCTGGCATGTCAGGCTGGGAAACTGAGTGACGACATTCATGATAAGCTGTCATGCCCGTGACGGCCTATCACCAATGTCGTTAGCCCTGGGAAGATTTTTACCCCCAGTGAAGACATTTTGAGATAAACCGTCATGCCCGTGACAGCCTATCACCAATGTCGTCAACCTTAACCAGAAAATCAAGATTTTACCCTTTTGTGATGACAATTCATGACGGCTTATCACCAGCTTGAAGACTTGTCACGAATTTCATTAGCTATTTTTCCCAATAATTGAGGGACGTTTCAGTAAGGGTATTTTGGTATTTTTTCTTCACTTCCCATGACTTATAACCCTCAAGTAATGTATTATCTTTCATTCGCTTTAGTTAAACATCTAAAAAAGCTCTCTCATACACTCTCAACCACAAGATTAGGGTTTTCTCTCAAGATCATCTCCTCAAGAGCTAGCCTAAGGAATTCTTTAAGAACATTTAGAAAAATTAGATCTCTTTCAGGATTCAATCACTAAGGTATGCATAGTGTTCATCCATGGGTCCCTTTCATCCATAGAGCTCAAGAATCATATTTTAAATTATAAATTGTGATTTCTTTGTCTTGTTATGACTATATTCATGTTGATAATTGTTGTTTGGATTCAAGGTTGTATCTTAATGTGTTTTCATAAAGCATATGAATAGGTTAGTGGAAACCCATAAATTTTGGATGGATTAAGATGGTCGAATAGATAACTATACCTACACCTTAAAAGAGTGCATGCAAGGTGTTTGATAAAATGCCTAAGGAACTAGAAATCAGGCAATATAGCTAAATTGTGACTAAGTGAAGGATTCATGATATGCCCCTATATTCCAATGACTTTCATGTTGATAGTGTGCCTCGTAAATGTTGTTGGATTATTCATGAACTAGCCTTACGAGATTATGCTATGCTTACTTGCAAATCCTACTTAAGTACAAGATGTATGAAAATCATGTAATTCATGAAATTCCCCAAGTTATAATATGAATTGTAAACTCCAATCTTGTGATCAAGTCAGTCATATGTGTGTCAGTTTCCTTCTATTGAGTCCTGGGGGTATTCGTACCCAAAAATATAGCTATGTGCCTAGAGCCATGTCATGTTTCATGATATCAGAAATCAAGCCATGATTCAATAGAAATCAGTCAGTCATGTGACTCAGGAAAACCTCATGATCTTAGTCAGTTATTAGATATCAGTAGTATTTTGTCAGTTAATGAAAATTTAGTAAGTTTAATTCACGTACAATTAGTTAAATCATATTCTGTCTCTTCTGATGGGAGTAGGATTTAGCACTGAGTGAACCCAAGGATGGGAACTCACCTATTATATGAGGGTGTGATTCTTAGTAGTCATCCTTCCGTTGCAGAACTATGTAGCTAGCATAGGTTGTGACATCGCAGCCTGTTATATGAGGGTAGATGAGGTGGCTTAACCTATTATATAAGTGTTCCCACCATTCTCACTAGAGTTACCTATTATATGAGGGTTGCTCACACGTTGTCCTTACCAGTAGCATGGTATTGACACCCTTCTAGTCAGGGCAGAGATTGGACCCCAGCTTAGCCATAATGACACATATGGGGCATGTCAGTTAAACAACTACCTCCCACAGTTTCAGCATCAGTCTCAGTAAAAAAACATAGATAGTTCTTCAGATTTTAGTATACTAAGACTGTCAGATACAATCAATTTAATTACAGTACAAAACTTAGATAGCATCATCAGATTCAGGACTGTCATATACAGTCACCTATGTTATTAGAACTACATGATTAGTTATCACTAAACCATGTATTAGCATACAGATTTAGCTATCACCCATTCACGATCTCAGTTACTATGCATGTATGTTTGCACTCTCACGTTCATATCAGCCAGTCATTGGCATTGCTCATGCATGTAAACCTTTTTGAATTTAGCCTACCTCACTCGTATGCTCAGTACATCCCCACGTACCGATGCATTTATGCTATGGTGCTTTCTTTTCATGTTACACCTTAGGTCCAGAGATACGAGCTCCAGATCTGCAGTAGTAGTAGCATTCTGGTATATAGAGTTGCAGTGAGTCCTCTTTATTCAAGGATGATATGATTTGATTCATTTATTATTTCAGTTAGCTTTCAATTTTACGGATTTAGTTGGAGACATGTTCCTTCAACTCCTTATTCAGACAGTACTTAGTGGCTTTCAGATTTAGTTCATATTTATATTCAATTTTGATTCAGATTTAGTTATTTTGGGTATTCGTTACCCTACATGGATGTTATATTTTGAAAGATTCTTTATTCAGTTGAACCTTATGGCCTATTGTTCGTGTTTTCCGCATTTTTCATGTATATTACACAGTGTACAGGTATAGCTATCAGTCATTGGTTAGCTTGTGGTCCTTCGGGGTCATTGGCACCTTGTAGCATTCCAATTTAGAAAATTGAGGTGTTACAGTAGGCTAAATACAAAAAGGGTTTTCATGCATGAACGATGCTAACTGACTAATTGGTATGAACGTAAGAGTGCAAACATGCATACGTAGTAATTAAGATCATGATTTCATGATATCTAGATCTAAAAACTAATACATGATCTATAATATCTAGTATAACTACTACTAAAATTTTGATAACATAGATCACAGTGTCTGACAGTCTTGAATCTAAGGAAACTATCTGTGTTTCGTTCTATAACTGAATTAATTATATCTGACAGTCCTGATATACTAAAATCTAAGAAATTATCTAAGTTCTTTTACTGAGACTGGTACTGAATTTGTGGGAGGTAGTTTTTTGACCAACATGCCCCAATAACGTATATAGCTAAGTTGGGGTCCAATCTCTGCCCCGACTGGAAGGGTGTCAATACTGCTCCACTGGTAAGGACAGCTGTGAGTGACCCTTAGCTGGCAGGTACTCAAAATGAGAACGTTCAGAAACCTAAACTGACGAATTAAGCCACCTCATCAACCCTAATCTGATAGGTTAAGATGTCTCAACTTATGCTAGCTACGTAGTTCTGGAATACAAGGATGATTACTAAGAATCACACTCTAAACTGATAGGTGAGTTTCCATCCTTGGGTTCACTCGGTGCTAACTTCTACTCTCATCTAAAGAGACTGAACGTGATTTAACTGGCGGTACATAGACTGAGTAACTGACTTTTGTAGACTGATGGATTAGTACTACTATTTGAGAATTAACTGAGATCATGAGATTTCTGAGGTTTCCTAAGTCACATGTCCGACGGAGTTCTATAGATCATGGCTTGACTGAGATTATCATGATAACATAACATGGATCTAGGTACACAACTATATTTTTCGGGTACAAGTACCCCCAGGACTCAATGGAAGGAAACTAACAAACATGACTGACTTGATCGTAAGAGTAGAGTCCACAATTTACCATATCATGAGTAGGGGATTTCACACTAAGCATAGTTCTCAACATCTTATACATGGAAGGGAAATTCATACAACATGTATATAATTGTATAGGTTTGCTATCATGGTCAATCCATATCACAACAACAACACATATCACTCACAGGGAATTCATGGGAAATCATAAAACATAGAGCATGGACTTGTCATTTAAGCACTATTAAATCATGGGTCATGAATTCTATCATCTAGGCATATTATCAAACAATTTGCATGCATTTTTTTAGCCTAAGTGTTTTCATGAATTTCACGATATTAAACCACATAAAGGTCATAGGTTTCAACTAACAAACACATATACTTCATGAAAATACCTTTAGATATCATCTTGAAACTTAACCAACAATCATCAACATGTACATGCTCATATCACAATAAGACAATCATAAAATAATAATTAAAACATGGTTCTTGAGCTCTATGAACGAAATAGATCCATAGATGAACACTACACATACCTGAATCCAGGTTCTTGATGTTTTTGAACTTGAAGGATTTGAAATCCTTTGATTTTTGAAGAAGATTGGGTCTTGTTCTTGGAGATTAAATTTAGAGAAAAACCCTAGTTTTTGTTTGTGAAATATAATGAGTAAAATAGTTGAATTCGAACTAATCTGGGTATATATAGGCGAGTGGTAAGTGACCAAAATACCCCTATTAAAATGGCCTGGAAATAAATTGAACGTGGTGTGTGACGACCCGACTGACGGTCCGTCAGGAACTTGACGGTCGTTATTTCGACCGTCATATGTGGACCAGAAATGGGGTTCACTGGATAAGAGTTGTTGGCATGGATGACGGTCTGTAAAAAATCTGATGGTCCATCAACTTGTCCATCAATCCTTATCCAGAATGTGGCCTTACTACCTTGGCTGTGATGGTAAAAGTGGCGGTCCGTCATTTGTTTGGCGGTCTGTCAACTTGGACGTCGCACCTGGGCGTTTCGGTCAGTTATGAGTAAAACATCCATAACTTCCTCGTCTAGTGTCGGATTTGGAAAAATTGGTATCGTTAGAAAGCTAACTCAATTTCCCACATGATAGAAAGTAGAAATCTCAAAAATACCACGGGTAAAAAAATAGATTAGTATTTAAAAGCAAGTAGTAGCATCTTTGAGATGATTTCTAGCTAGGAATAAGCACGAGCATTACACCTTTTCCCTCTACAATAGTCAATGACATTATCATCTCATACAAACTCACTAATTAACTCCTCAATTTTTTAGCCACCGAGAGTTGTTGCTTCTTTATTGAGTTTGTTGTACCTACTTAAGAAGTTATTGTAGAAGTTAAGGTCTATGATCCTATCCCTAAGATCATATTGCTTTATGAATTTAAGGTGCCTCTACTTCATGAGGATAAGAATTTCATCAAGATACTGTGAGATAAGAATACAATTTAAATAAGTTAGTAACTTATAATTAAAAATGAAAAGATACAACAGATGGTCCATCTGTTGCATAGGTTCTCTAAATCTATTTAATAGATTACCAATCCAATACAACCTTTGCAATATATGGATAATATATTGTAATAGATGGTCCATCTTTTCATGAGCCAAATGCTATGTGTCACGACCTGAGGCTACCCCCTAGTCGCGACAACGGTGCTTACGACCATAAGTGACCGCAAACTAACCCATGAGCTGGTACCTACTATGAGTATTGAGTAAAATAGTAATACAACACATGTGCGTAACATAAGCTGATAACATACTGTAAATCTAAATATTGAAATACATAGTAATGATATGTTTGAAATATCTGATAAAAACTGAAAGAACTGACTGACTATTAAACTGATTGTCTAAAAGCCTCTAAACATCATAAGGAGTTGATAGGACGAAATGCCAACTAACTCCAACTAACTAAATATAAGAAAGTATGGAAATAACTAAGAGAAACATATCATGTCCTTGATGGATGAAGACTCACCACTACTGCCATTGGGTAACATTGATCTTTCTAGGAACAATCCAGAAATTGAGCATTCGAACGTATGTATAATACAACATAGCATAAAGAACTATATATCTGTTTAGTACTTTAGATGTATTTATGTGTGAGACAAGGACTGACTAAAATACTTGAGATAACTGAGCATAAAAGCATAATCATGTAGTATTTGAGAATGCAAGATTTCCACATTTGGTCAAGAAAACATGAGCAGAGATATACTGAAATACTGATTAAAACTATGAGAGGTATTATCTAACCGACATACCCCAGTTTGAGCTAATCGGGGTCCAACCTATAAACCTAGTTAGAAGGGTATCAGTACCGTGCCATGGGTACTAACACTAGCTATGTGGATCCATAAATCACGAGTCCTAAAGGACTAGGTGTAATACCTCAAACTTTTTTTAAGTCAAATCTAGTCTCCAAAAGAGTGAGTGATGAATCCTAAATGATTAATGTTTAAACCAGATAGAATTTCCCCAATTTCTACTTTTTATCATGTGGGATATTGAATTAGCTTTCCAACGATACCAATTTTATCAAAATTTGGTATCGGAGTAGAAAGTTATGGACATTTTTCTGAGAGCTGTTATAACTGCCCAGGTACAACGGGCAGGTTGACGGACCATCGAGCTGGCGATGGAATGTCACCCAAACTATCGCAGCTAAGGTAGTTATTCAATCTTCTGTCTAAGGTATGATGGATTGGTTGACAGACCGTCTAGCTACCGATGGACCATCGCCCAAGCCGTCACTACTAAGCCAATGAGTCCCTATTTTAGCCCAAGTGCTATGGTCAGAATGACGGACCATCGAGCCAGTGACAGACCACCACACGAGCCATCACAGATCCCATTCAATAATATTAAAGTCATTTTAAAAAGGGTATATGGATATTTTTCTACCCGTTTTATCCCCTAATTATACCAGACAATAGCTCATAACTTCATTATTCATTCACAACATTCAATTAGGGTTTCTCTTAAAGATCAATCCCCAAGAACAAGAAACCCTAAGTGCTTAATTCCAAGTCAATATTTTAAGATTTACTCCATATATCTTTAAAAAATCATCCATCCAGGTATGTCAAGTGTTTATTCATGGATTTCTTTCATCCATGAAGCCCAAGAATCCAATTTTAAATTATAAATTATGATGTTTATGTTGGGGATTGATTATGATCATGTTGATGTTGTGAATGATACCCAAGTTGGAATCGTTAAATGTATTTTCATTAATTTATGCTAGCATGTGGATTGAAATCTACTAAATTGTGTGGATTTATGCAACCAAGATGAATTAATTTAATGTCCATGCCTAAGCATATAGTTATGCATGCAAGATGTTTGATAAAATGCCTAAGAGAATAGAAAATATGCCTTATGACTCAATTGTCACCAAAATGATGAACCTATGTTTTACCCTCATGTTCAAAATGACTTTCATGTTATTGTTGTGCATTGAAATTGTTTGATGGATTGTTCGTGAGATTAGCCTATGAAATTATGACATGTTTATATACTTTTCTATTCATGTACCAAACCATGATAATCAAGTGCCTCATGAAATTCCCCAATGATTGTGTTATGGATTATTGACTATGGTCATGTGTCAAGAAGTGTCATGTCTTGTCAGTTTTATGCTATTAAGTCCTGGGGTGCTTGTACCCAACAAATTAGCTATATTCCTAGAGCCAGTGTCATGTTTTCAAGATACTTTCAATCAAGCCATGTTCAGTAGAATTCAGTCAGTCTTATGACTCAGGAAAATTTAGTAATTCAGTAATCTCAGTCAGTTATCAGATCTCAGTAATACTCCATTAGTTAACGGAACTTATTAAACTTAATCCAATTAGTTCAGTTTAATTAATTCAGTGTCTAATTAGATGGGAGTAGGATTCAGCACCGAGTGAGGCCAAGAATGGGAACTCACCTGCGAGTAGAGGGTATGATTCTTAGAAGTAATCCTTACACTCCAGAACTACGTAGTCAATGTAGGTTGAGATATATAACCTATTAGATGAGGGTTGATAAAGTGGATTAAGCTGTTCGATGAGGGTACTACCATTCTCTTAGATAAGGGATTCATCAGACCAAGTGTGTCCTCATGGGGCGCACCAGTCTTATTCATGCGAAAGAAAGACAGTTCTCTCAGAATGTGTATAGACTATCGCCACTCAATTAAGTCACGGTCAAGAATAAGTATCCACTTTCCATAATTGATGACTTGTTTGACCAACTTCCGGGTGCCAGTTATTTCTCTAAGATAGACTTCAGATCCGACTATCATCAACTCAGAGTCAGAGAATGTGACATTCTAAAAATAACCTTCCGTACTCAGTATGGTCACTTTAAATTTGTGGTCATGTCCTTTGGTCTTACCAATGCCCTAGTAGCTTTCATGGACTTGATGAACCGCGAGTTTAAGCAGTACTTGGACATGTTCATCATAGTCTTCATAGATGATATCCTTGTTTACTCCCGCAGTGAGCAATATCATGAAGACCATCTCAAAATTATAGTTCAAACCCTCAGAGATCATCAGCTATTCACCAAATTCAGTAAGTGGGAATTTTGGATAAGGTCAGTGGCATTTCTTGGTCATATTGTTTTTGGTGATGGCATTATGGTCGATCCTCAAAAGACCGAAGTAGTAAAAAACTGTCCCAGACCTGTGTGTCCATCAGATATCAGGAGTTTCTTATATTTGGCTGGCTATTACAGATGGTTTGTTGAGAGATTTTCATTTATTGCATCCCTTATGTCCAGATAACTTAGAAGAAATTCAAGTTTCAGTGGTCAGATCCTTGCGAGAAGAGTTTTCAGGATTTAAAGACTCAACTCACCTCAGCTCCAGTTTTGTCTCTTCCAGATGGTCCAAATGGGTTTGTAGTGTATTGTGATGCATCCAGAGTAGGTTTGGGTGGTGTCCTCATGTAGTATGGTAAGTTCATAGCCTACACCTTCAGGCAACTTAAACCCCATGAGAAGAATTATCTGACTCATGATCTTGAGTAAGCAACCATAGTATTTGCCTTAAAGATTTGGAGGCATTATCTATATAGAGTTCATATGGATGTGTTCACAGATCATAAGAGACTTCACTATGTCTTTTCTCAAAAATATCTCAATCTTCGTCAGAGAAGGTGGTTAGAGCTCTTGAAAAATTATGATATGAGTGTCTTTTATCATCCGAGCAAGGCCAATATGATGGCTGACCCTCTCAGTAGACTGTCTATGGGTAGTGTTGCCCATGTTAAGGACAGTAAGAAGAAGTTAGCTCAGAAAGTCCATCAGCTTGCCTGACTAGGTATCCTTCTATTTTATTCTTTAGAGAGTAATATATAGGTTCAGAATAGTTTAGAATCACCTCTAGTTTCCGAGGTGAAAGAAAAGCAAGATAGAGATCCCATTCTATTAAAGTTGAAAAAGCCAGTCAAGGATCGGAAAGTAGAGGTTTTCTCCCAAGGGGGAGATAGTGTTTTGTGTTGTCAGGGTCGTCTGTGTGTTCCAGGTATAGCTGACTTGAGGCAACGAATTGTTGCAGAAGCATATAGTGTGCGCTAATCAATTCGTCCAGGGCCACTAAGATGTACTGTGACTTGCAGGAGATCTATTGGTGGAGTGGGATGAAAAGAAATGTTGCAAAGTTTGCGGCTAAGTAATCTACATATTAGAAGGTTAAGATAGAGCATCAGAAGCCTAATGGGTCCATGCAGGAGTTTAGTATTCCTACTTGGAAGTGGGAAGAAGTGAACATGAACTTTGTGATGGGTTTGCCTCGTACTCGTCGCCAGCATGATTCAGTTTTGGTCATTATGGAAGGATGACCAAATTAGCTTATTTTTTCTAGTTTATACCTCTTATTCAAATAAGGATTACATCAAACTCCATATTAGGGAGTTGGTCAGGTTGTATGGTGTTCCGTTATCTATTATCTCAGACAAAGGTACCCAGTTCACCTCTCATTTCTGGAAAGCATTCTAAAAGGGTCTTGGTACCTAAGTTCATCTCAGTACAACCTTTCATCCCTAGATAGATGGTCAAGAAGAAAGGATCATTCATACTTTAGAAGATATGCTAATGGCGTGTAAAATTAATTTCAAGGGTAGTTGGAATGACCACTTGCCTTTGATTCAGTTTGCATATAACAACGTCATTCCAATATTTGGATGGCTCCATTCGAAGATCTTTATGGTAGAAGATGCAGATCTCCAGTTGGTTGGTTTGAAGTTAGTGAGGCCTCAGTTATAGGGCCTGACTTAGTATTCGATGCCTTAGAAAAAGTCCACATAATTAGAGAAAGACTCCGAGCTACTTAGAGCCGAAGAAGTCTTATGCAGATGTGCGCAAAAGGGATCTCGAGTTCGAGATTGATGATTATGTCTATCTAAAGATCTCTCCCATGAATGGAGTAAAGTGTTTCAGTAAAAAGGGAAAGTTCAGTCCCCGATATATCGGTCCTTTCAAAATTCTCAGTCATTTTGGCAAGGTAGCTTATGAGCTCAAGCTGCCTTCAGATCTGGCCTCAGTTCATCCAATCTTCCATGTCTCTTTGCTCAAGAAGTGCATAGGTGACCCGACATTCGTAGTAATTATTCAGAGCATAGATTTTTAGAACAACCTTTCTTATGAAGAGATTCAAATCGAAATTCTAAACTATCAGACTCGCAGACTGAGGAACAAAGAAGTCCCTCTAGTAAAAGTTCTATGGAGAATCAATCCGTTGAGGGAGATACTTCAAAAGCAGAAGTAGATATCCAAACTATGTACCCTCACCTCTTCTCTGCTAACTCAGATCAAGCTCAAGGTAATAGTTCTCCTTAAGCTTTTCAGTTTTATATTCAGGTTTCAGTTACAAGCTTGGTATCCATTTCATGTTCAGAATTCCATTATAAACTTGGTATTAAATTCCATTGCATATTCAGTCAATTATTCATGTATCATTTCAGTCAAGTAATCATGCATCAGATATTTATTCTCATTGTAAGAAACTTAGTTCCTTACAACACTCAGTCATGCATTCAGGAATCAATTACTCATGCATTAGATATGCATGTTCAGTATGATATATATTCAGTTTACCAGTCATGTTAGTCATGGAGTCATGTTTCAGTTATTCATGTTCAGAATGTGCTTTAGTCTACCATTTCTCCCCTCTCAGTCAGTCTCATTCTAGGATGAATGTTTCCAAGAGGGAGATATTGTAATACCCCAAACTTTCTTTAAGTTAAATCTAGTCTCCATAGGAGTGAGTGATGACTTCCTAAATGATTAATATTTTACCAGATAGAATTTCCCTAATTCTAACTTTTTATCATATGGAAAATTGAATTAGCTTTCCAACGATACCAATTTCGTCCAAATCTGGTATTGGAGTAGAAAGTTATGGACGTTTTACTAAGAAATATCAGAACCACCCAGGTGCGATAGGCATGTTGACGGAATGTCGAGCTAGCGACAGACCATCGCCCAAACCATCGCAACTAAGGCAATAAGTCAATCTTCTAGCTAAGGTGGGACAGATAGGTTGACAGACCGTCGAGCTAGTGAAGGACCGTCATCCAAGCTGTTGTTACTAAGGTAGTGAGTCCCTATTCTGGCCCAAGTGAGACGGTCAGAATGACGAACCATCGAGCAAGCAACGGACCATCGCATGAGCCATCGCAGATCCCGTTTAAAAATTTTAAAGTCATTTTAAGGGTATCTAAGTCTTTTTCCACCCATTTTAACACCTAATTATACCAGACAATAGCTCATAAATTTATTATTCATTCATAATATCCAATTAGGGTTTCTCTCAAAGATCAATCCCCAAGAACAAGAAACCCTAGGTGTTTAATTCCAAATCAAGAATTCAAGCTTTCCTCCATAAATCTTTAAGAAATTATCTACCCAGGTATGTCAAGTGTTTATTCATGGATTTCTTTCGTCCATGAAGACCAAGAATCCAATTTTAAATTATAAATTGTGATGTTTATGTTGTGGATTGATTATGATCATGTTGATGTTGTGTATCATACCCAAGTTGGAATCTTTAAATGTGTTTTCATTAATTTATGCTATCATGTGGATTTAAATCTACTAAATTATGTTGATTTATGCAACCATGATGAATTAATTTAATGTCCATGCCTAAGCTTATAGTTATGCATGCAAGGTGTGTGATAAAATGCCTAAGAGAATAGGAAATATGCCTTACGACTCAATTGTGACCAAATGATGAACCTATGCTTTACCCTCATGTTCAAAATGGCTTCCATGTTATTTTTGTGCATTGAAATTGTTTGATGGATTGTTCGTGAGATTAGCTTATGAAATTATGACATGTTTATATGCTTTCCTATTGATGTACCAAACCATGATAATCAAGTGCCACATGAAATTCCCCAATGATTGTATTATGGATTGTTGACTTTGGTCATATGTCAAGAAGTGTCATATCTTGTCAGTTTTATGCTATCGAGTCTTGGGGGTGCTTGTGGCCGAAAATTTAGCTATGTGCCTAGATCCAATGTCATGTTGTCAAGATACTCTCAGTCAAGCCATGTTTAGTAGAATTTAGTCAGTCTATAACTCAAGAAAACTTAGTAATCTCTGTAATCTTAGTAATCTTAGTCAGTTATAAGATCTCAGTGATAATCTGTCAGTTAACAGAACTCAGTAAACTCACTCCAGTTAGTTCAGTATAATTAATTTAGTGTCTAATCAAATGGGAGTAGGATTCAGCACTGAGTGAGCCCAAGAATGGGAACTCACCTGCGAGTAGAGGGTGTGATTCTTAGAAGCAATATTTGCATTCTAGAACTATATAACCAACGTAGGTTGAGACATCTAACCTATTAGATGGAGGTTGATGAGGTGGATTAACCTGTTAGATGAGGGTCCTACTATTTTTTTAGAGTATCTATTAGATGAGGGATCACGCACAGCTTGTCCTTACCAGTGGCGTGGTATTGACACCCGTCTAATTAGGGTTATAGATTAGACCCTAACTCAGCTATATTGATTTATTTGGGGCATGTCAGTTAGATAACTGCTTCCCATAGTTACAGTTTCAGTCTCAGTCTTAGTAATAGAACTCAGATAGTTCTACAGAATTCAAGACTGTCAGATACAGTCAACTTAAAATAGTACAGAACTTAGCTAGTTCTATCAGAACCTAGATTGTCAGATACAGTCACTCAGTATCAATTATTAGTACTCATGTTATCAGTATTCAGTATTAGTAGTCAGTATCATCACTAATTCAATTATAGTCTTTCATTCATACATGTATTCTCACATTTCTTTTATATAGTTGATTATCATAGTTCATGCATATAAAACCTTTGCATTCAGCCTACCTTACTTGCATACCAGTACATTCAATCGTACTGACGCATTTACTCTATGGTGTTTTATACTATAGGTCTAAAAGCACGAGTTCTAGAGAATTAATAGGATTCCAGTCTCAACATTCATAGTTAGCAGTGAGTCCTTATCCTTCGAGGACATGATCATTACTTTATTATTTCATTACTAAATTTATTTTAGTAGTTGGAGTTAGTTTGGGACATGTCCCATCAACTCCTTATTCAGACAGTTCAGTCAGTTAGAGGCTTTTCAGACTACAGTATGTTCAGATAGTTTATTTCAGTTCATGTGTTGGTATTGATATATCGTACTCTCAGATAGTATGTATTATTCATTTTGAACTTTATCGTATGTTTCAATCTATTATTTCTGGACTTTACATGATGTTGCCCAGTATACAGGGTATAGATATCAGTCATGGGTTAGCTTGTGGTCCTCAGGGTCATGAGCAACATGTAGCATTTCGAGTACCAGATTTGTGGTGTTACACTAGCGAGTTAGTCCTAAACTGGCGCGTGACCCCTAAGAGAGTGTCAGTCCTAAACTGGTGGGTTACATATCATAATCCTACGCTGGCTACATAGTTCTAGAACTTAGGTAATACTACTAAGGACCTCGTCCTAACTGGTGGGTGAGTCCCCATCCCTAGGTTTGATCGGTGCTAAATCCTACTCCCAATATAACTGACACTGGTAATGAACTGAACTAAGTTTAACTGAACATTACTTCTGATGGTGCTTATCTTAATTAAATCAACTGAATAAATAAAAATATCCATGGTTTAAGTGAATTATTACTTGAAAATCTAAAGTCATGTAAAACAAATAGGTATCGGGTGTTCATAACCCTCCAGCACTGCGATATTAAATCTTAAAACTGTAGTATGGAGTCATGGTTCAAAGACCCAAAATATAAACAATACACCAAAACAAGTGAGAAGCATGAACTTGAACATGGGAATGTATTAAACATGAGAAAACAACATGATTACATGGCTCAATTTGTAAGTTGGGGATTTAACAGGATATAAAGGGACTATGACATGGAAACTTGTAATTTAAAACCTGAGACAGTGTAATTCATTTGGAAGAACTTTTAGACATAACTTTTAATAAATTTAGCATAAAATTCATGGATTAATTTAATAAAGTAGGATAATATTTATACTTGTAAGTAAAATAGAGTTTTTGGGCTTAATGAGTAAAAGGGACCCATTGATGAATACCCGTGTACCCCAATAGATAGTTTTCTTGAAGATTCCTTAAATGTTTCTTAAACTTGGAAGCTTGAACTCTTGATTTCTTAAGAAAGGATCTTGGATTTTGTTCTTGAGAAATAAGGAGGGTTTCTTGTGTGTAGTTTTGAGTGAAAGGGGCAAATAATACCCATTTGGAAGTCTCAAATTGTGTTAAGGATAGATTGGGTTGAGGGAAATGACTCAAATGCCCATTGGGCACTTAAATACAGAAGCTATCTAGGAAAGAGGAATACGCCGCGCCTCTCTCTCCGTAGGAGAAAGAAACACACCATATTACTTACTCTGGGGGAGAAAGCAACGCATCGCAGAAAACCTCACCATGGGAGAGAGCAACACACCGCCGGCTTATCATATTGGCTCTCTATTTTAGCCATCCAAACATATCCCAAACCTTGTATGAATATCCAAAAACTCTCTCCAGACATCATAATAACCTCCCTAAACATGAATCAACTGAAAACCCAATGTTTCAGGGTCGAGAACACCAAAATAATATCCATGAAGTTTAGGGGTCTTGAAAATGACAAAATCCTTAACACTTAGTGAAAATTTCAAGCCTTGGATCCCTCAAGCGTGCAATTACCACTGAACTAAGCTTAAGATCTTAAGGGGTATTAAAATATCTCCCCCTTAGGGACATTCATCCTTGAATGAGACTGGTTAGACTAAGAATCCTAAGGCAATTGAGATCATATGCTGAACATGCATGACTTAGAACATGATTACATAACTGAGTCTGAAGCATGATACGTAGACTGAATTAATTTCGTGAATGCATACAATAACGTGAGAATGGTCACATAGTTGAAACTGAGAATGGGAAAAAGTAAATCTATGGAAAACTATTACCTCAAGCTTAATCTGAGTTTGCAGAGAAAAGATGAGGGTACTTGTTCGCATATCTTCTTCAGCTTCCCAAGTATCTCCTTCAACAGTCTGATTTTTCCATAGAAATTTAACCAAGGGAACTTCTTTATTCGTTATCCTATGAATTTGACAATCAAGGATCTCAACTGGAACTTCTTCGTAGGAAAGGCTATGCCAGACATCCATCCTTTCTAAAGGAACAACAGAAACTGAATCACCAATACATTTCTTTAACAAGGAAACATGGAACACCAAATTTACTGATGCTAAATCTGCAAGTAACTCAAGCTCATAAGCTACCTTCCCAAAATGGTTCAAGATTCTATAAGGGCCAACGTATTGGGGAGTGAGCTTTCTATTCTTGCCGAATCTCTTCACTCCTCTCATAGGTGAAATATTCAAATAAACTAAGTCATTGACCTCAAACTCAAAATCCCTGCTTCTCACATCTGCATAATATTTTTGATGACTTTGGGCTATCTTCAGCCTCTCCTGAATTAACTGAAGTTCTCTATTGCCTCAAACACTAAATTTGGCCCTATCAAAGTAGGCTCACTTAATTCAAACCATCCAATAAGAGATTTATATCTTCTTCTATAGAGATCCTCAAATGAAGCCATCATAATACTGGAATGATAACTATTGTCGTAGGCAAACTAATCAAAGGTAAATGGTGATTCCAACTACCTTTCAAGTCAATAACATAGCCGTTAATATGGACTAAAGTCTAAATGGTCATCTCTGCCTGACCATCTATCTGGGGATGAAGGTTATCTCTGCCTGACCATCTATCCGGGGATGAAAAGCTGTACTGAGATGAACTTGGGTACCTAGCCTCTTCTTAAAAGCCTTCCAAAAGTGAGAGGTAAACAAAGTACCTCTATCTAAAATGATGGACAATGGAATCCCATGTAACTTAACAAACTCTATGAGATAGATTCTAGCATAATTCTCAGCTGAATATGATGTATGGACTGGTAAGAAATGAGCTGATTTGGTCTTTCTATCTATAGTGACCCAAATTGAATCATGCTGACGACGCGTACAAGGCAACCCTATTACAAAATCAATGTTCAGGACTTCCCACTTCCAAGTAAGGATGCTGAACTATTGCAATATACCACTAGGCCTTTGGTGCTCAACTTTGACCTGTTGATAATTCGAACATTTAGCCAAAAACTCTGCAATATCTTTCTTCATACCACTCCACTAATAGATTTCCCACAAATCACGGTATGGATTAGTGGCACTGGGGTGGATAAAGTACCGCACTATGCGCTTCTGCCAATATTCTCTATCTTAAACCATCAACACACAAAAAATATAACCTGCCATTATGATGAAGCACACCATCTCCCCCTTGGGAAAAAACCTCTACTTTCTGATCTCTAACTGTCTCCTTCAACTTAACCAAATCGGGATCCCTATCTTGTTTTTCTTTTACTTCGACAACCAAAGAAGATTCTGAACCATTGTAAAACCATATACTACCTTCAACTAAACTAACCAATTGAATACCTAATCTAGCAAGCTGATGCACCTCACAAACTAACTTTCTCTTATCTCTCTCCACATGAGCAACACTACCCATAGTCAATCTACTAAGGGCATCTACTACTACATTGTCCTTACACGGAGGATACAACATACTCATATCATAATATTTTAACAACTCAAGACACCTACTCTAAAAAAGATTCAGATCTTTCTGTGTTAACACGTACTGTAAACTCTTATAATCTATGAACACATCCATATGAAACCTATAAAGATAATGCCTCCAAATTTTAAAAAATAGCTTCTAACTTAAGATCATGGGTTGAATAATTCCTTTAATAGGGTTTGAGTTTTTTAGAGGTGTAGGCTATGACCTTTCCTGTATGCATCTAAACACTACCAAGACCAACTTAGGAAGTATCACAATAAATAACAAACCCATCTGGCAAAGTCAAGACCAAGGTAGAAGTGAGTCGAGTCTTCAACTCTTGAAATCTCTTCTCGTAAGAATCTAACCACTGAAATTTGACCTTCTTCTAAGTCAATCAAGACATGGGGGAGGAAATAGAATAAAAAACTTCAACAAACCATCTTTAATAGCCTACCAAACCCAATAAACTCTTGATATCTAATGGAGAGATAGGTCTAGGCCTGTTTCTTATTGCTTTAATCTTTTGAGGCTTAACTTGAATGCTATCACTGGAAACTATATAGCCAAGGAAAGCTACTGATCTTAGCCAAAATTTGCACTTACTAAATTTAGAAAATAACTAATTATTGCTAAGGGTCCACAACAAAACCCTCAGATAATTTTAATGATCTTTCTCATTACGAGAATAGATAAGGATATCATCAATGAAGTCTGTGATGAACTTGTCCAAATACTGCTTGAACACCCTATTCACCAAGTCAATGAAAGTTGTGGGGGCATTTGTTAGTCCAAAAGACATAACCAGAAATTTATAGCTTTGGAATGTAACATTCTTTGACTCTAAGCTGATGGTAGCCAAATTTGAGGTCTATCTCAGAGAAATAACTTAAACCATGAATTTGATCAAACAATTCATCAATTTTAGGGCGTAGATACTTATTCTTAATGGTGAATTTATTCAACTAATGACAGTCAATGCACATTCTGAGGGAACTATCTTTCTTACTCATGAATAGAACTAAAGCACCACATGGAGAAATGTTAGGCTTGATGAATCCCTTGTCTAAGAGACTTCAAATCCTTAAGCTTGGCTGGAGCAATTCGGTAAGGGGGAATAGAGATAGGATGGGTAATTGTAAGGAGATCTATTCCAAAGTCGAATTACCTTTCAGGAGGAACTTCAGAAATATTTTAGGGAAATACACCTTTACTACTAAAATGGACTCAAGGATGAGAGTCTCAAAATTTGAGTCTTTGACTAGGACGAGATGGTAAATACACCCCTTGGATATCTTATTTGTTGTACTAAGATAGGAAATAATCTGACTCCTAAGAATAAAAGTAATACCCCTCTATTTAATAACTGGTTCATTAGGGAACTAAAATTGAACGAATCTATTTCTACATTCAACTGAGGCATAGCATGAGTAGAGCCAATCCATAGCGAGAATGATGTCAAAACCAGTCATGTCCAACTCTATAAGATCAATTAAGGTACTTTTCTAAGATACTGTGATAGGGTAATTTTTGTATACCCGCCTGGCTATGATAGATTAATCCATCAGAGTAGACACTGGGAAAGGTTCTGCTAATGTTTTGAGACTGAAATCAATGTTGACGGCTATATAAGGATTCAAAAAAGAAAGTGAAGCTCCGGGATCTAACGATGCATAAACATAAAGATAGAAGACTCTTAATGTACCCGCAACTACATCATGAGAACTTTCCTGTTTATGTTGAGTCTGGAGAGTATACAACCTATTCTAGCATAGCCTACTAGTTTTACTAGAATGGCCACCCTGCTGAGTCAGGCGACCTGCTAGAGTTGATAAAAAATTGGACTAGCCCTATTGGCGTGAATTTTTTCCCCTTTGAGCCATCACTGGATACTCTAAAATCCTATGACCTAGCTTTCCACATCCAAAATACACACCACTACCAATCTTACACTTACTCTGATGATTTCTACCATATTTTTGGCAAATCAAATTAGTACGACCACTATTAATATTATCCTAAGACTTAGATCCTGGCACTCTATCCCGACTGTCTTGCCTAAACTTAGGCACTGGCGCACTAGCTGAAGATAGAGCTGGGCTAAAACTTTTTGATAAAACTAAGAATGATTACTGCCATCTGCACTTGGCTGAGAAAAATTGAAACTACCTATTCTGGCCTTCTTATTCTCTTTCTCCTTATCTTATGCTTCTCCTCCTCAATCTACTGAGCATGAACCTTGAGTATAGATAGGTCCATATCCTTAGGTGGTCCTACACTCCTTGACCATAGTATCAGCTACACCAGATACAAACTTACTCATTCTAGACCTGTTATTCGCCACTATAGTAGGAGTATACCTCGCCAACTAGGTGAACTTCATCTTCATTGTTATCTAAGGAATTTTACTCCTCCATCAATATTAGTTCAACTAAAATCATGTTTTACTTAATGGTTTTCATGGTACAACTATGATTTTGTGTTGGTTTTGAAATATATGTTTGGGGTTTATGTTACTAATGGTTGGATAATGTTTTCCCATGTTCTATTTATATTTTTTTCAAGTTATAATGTTGGTTTAAATATGTGGTTGCGTGGGAATGGTTAATTGTTTCTTGATTTTGATTTTGGAAATTACATGCCCATAACATGTTTGTTAAAATTCCTATGAGAATGGTTTGTCACATAGTTTGACTTTTATTGAAAACTTTGCATTCCATAATATGGTAATGGAACCTAAATTAATTTGATTTTATTAAATAATCTGGAAAGGCCTTGGTGGACATAATTCTAATTGATTGGAAATCCTACATGCTATAATAGATTCCCTTAAGTGTTGGCTAATGACATTGCTTGTAAGCTATAGTTGGTATGAAGATACCACTTCATGATGCCTTAGTAATTAAATTTTGGAATTGGTGGTTTAGTTATGTGCTATGAGGTTTTAATTAGGAAATAATGATGGAGTCTGATAGTTGATCATGAAGAGTTGAGTCTGATGGAAGGACACTGGAAACTCATGTTTGCTGACATGAGGGTTGGTTATGGTGACCTTATACTTGTCGGGTACATAAGAATACCTAAATTTATAATTGTATATATGTATCATGGAGGTCAAAGGGTACACAGGAATCCCTGGCCCCTATGATATATTTGGTTTGTGCGGCTATACACACTAGGGCCCATTCAGGGGGTAATACTTAACCCTTATAACCCATGGCTGGTTTTAGGATAATCAAGCTACATAACCCATTTAAATACATGCTAAACGCAGTTCTCTTTCCCGATATAGAATATATATATATGTATGAATATAATTGTATTTGGTTACTTGGTTTTAATTTTGGAAATATTTTATCTATATTCCTGATTACATACTCGTGTTCACCCGTTATCCCATCTTCAAATGTTGTATCCCCACGCGATATAAGATCAGCCATACTACTTCTCCTACTCAGTGATTGGATTCAAGGACCGCTTTGTGTCAAACTGAAGGGTTGAGATTCCATACTCTAAAAGGATCGATTTCATGATATGGAATTCTTTATGTTATTTAACTCTTGGACTTTGGTTTTGGCAATGGTCGGGGGTATATCCCAATCCAATGTTTTTTTTTAGATAGAGGCTTTGTATGACTACTTTAGGTATGGGCTAACACTAGTTGGATATTTGATTGGATTAGTTGTTGTTTATTCTTATGGATTCTATTATTGTATTTGACTATTTATTGTTTTGTCTTGCTATATGTTTAGAATTCATCCGTCATAGGTTTCAAGGATCTTATAGTTGTGTATTGATGGTGGTCTTTGGTCCTGGTTTAACTCGAGGCACTCAACATGACTAGGACCTAGTTCAAGTTATGTTAGACTGGTATCAGAGCCTAGGTTCATGGTCAATGGGAGTCCACAAAACTGTGTCGAGTGGAGTCTCTTTTAAGGGTGTCTAGCACACCACACTCATAAGGGAGAGGCTATAAGGAATTTAGGAATGCTTCTCTTTCTGGTGTTCTGTTGTTAAGCTGTGGAGTCTATGTCCAAAATTCTTTTATAATTCCTATTTTTTTGCTTTTCATATTATGCCTCGATCATATGAAGCTTATGGAAACTCCTCTGTCCTAACTGGGGATAATGTTGATGGGTCACACTCTGCTCATAGGTTCTATACCTGATCTAGGGGTCTAATTTTGAATTGTTTTGGAGTTCCACCGATTCCCTCTTGTCTATATCAAAACTTCTTAGGCTGATGTGAATAATCCTGAGTTTCGTCAGTCTATTCATATGTTGGCATAATTAGTAGCTACTCAGTCTAAGCATGGCATTCCTATTACTCTATATTTTTAGGCCACATGGGTTGGCTAGTTCATGAGGTTAAACCCTCTGACCTTTACTAGTGTTAAGGTAGAAAGGATCCTCAAGGATTTTTAGATGAGATACAAAAGATCTTATGTGTTATGCATGTCACGAGTATAGAGGGCATGGAGTTTTTTGTCTACTAAATGAAAGATGTGGCATACTAATGGTATAAGGAATAGGATCAGGTAAGGGGTGACAATGTTGAGTCATCATAGTGGGAAGATTTTTCTAATGCTTTTCTGGATAATTTTTTCCTTAGGAGTTAAGGCAAGGGAAGCTGAAAGAGTTTGTTAATCTAAAGTAGGAAAAGATATCAATGAAGGAGTATGCCTTGAAGTTTAACCAGTTATCACAGTATGCTTCGGAGTTGGTTTCTGGTATAAGGGCGAGGATAAGGAAGTTTGCTTCCCAAGACTTGATTTTTGAAAGTAAAGCAGACTTATTGATCAAGGACATGGATATATCCAGGTTGGTGGTATAAATATAATAGGTGGAGAAAGAAAAAAAAAGCAGGATGAGATAGTAAAGAGGTAGATCAAAAAATTTAGGTTCTCTAAGCAAGGTGCTAGCCAACACCAGAGTGGTAGGGATGGTGGTAAGTGGACCAAGTAGAAGTGGGGCAATTTAGGGTCTTAGTTGATGGCTATTTCTCTCTACCTAAAGCCGTCAGGTGATAAGAAATTTCGTAGTGGTGACAACATCAGGGTATTAGATGCCCAATCTCAGGCTAGTGGGGCTTAGTCAGCTCCATTATATGCTCCTTACAGATTCTATGGTCGATTGCATTATGGTTTCTGTGATGAGGGAGGAGACAAGTTCTTCAACTATGGTTATCCATGGCACACGCTTAGAAACTGTCCTATTGCTAAGGTTGCCTCTGGGGAAAACAAGGTTCCTGTTGCCTCTTCTTTAGTATCGGCACCAAAGGGTGCACCATCTGGCTTTGGCACTGGTTAGAACCATCTTTATACACTTACGACACGTTAAGAGAATGAGGCATTGCCTGATGTCGTGACTAGTATGTTGAAACTCTTTTTATATGATGTGTACTATTTACTTGATCCGAGGTCCACTATATCTTATGTGATCCTATTTCTGGCTGTGCATGTTGGTTTTGGTTTGGAGTGTGTTTTAGACCCCTTTTTCTATTTCTATCCCAATAGGTGATTCTATGATTACTAAAAGAGTCTATAAGGTATCTGTGGTGTTTGTTGGTGTTAAAGAAACTATGATGGATCTATTTGAATTAGTTATGGTAGATTTTGATGTCATACTGGGGATAGATTAGTTGCACTTGAGCTATGCATCTCTAGACTATTAGACCTATAAGGTTGTCTTTAATTTCCCTAATGAGCTGATTATTGAGTAGGAGGGTGGTTCCCTATCTCCTAAGGGGAAGTTCATATCATATCTTAGATCTCGAAGGTTGATCTCTAAGGGGTGTCTCTATCATCAAGTCTGGGTTAAAGATTCTAACTCAAAGGGTCTTTTTTTGCATTCCATCCTTGTGGTAAATGAATTTCCTGAGGTTTTCCTTGATGACCTTCCTGGTGTTCCTCCTAATAGGGAGATTGAGTTTGGGATTGATCTTGTTTTGGAAACTCATCTAATTTCTATTCCTCCATATAGAATGGGTCAAGCTGAGTTGAATGAGTTTAAAGAGCAATTAAAGAATCTTTTAGATAAGGGTTTCATCCATCCTAGTCTATTTTTGTGGGGTGCACTAGTGTTATTCATGCATAAAAAGGATGGTTACCTTTGATATGTATTGATTACCAATAGTTGAATATGGTAATAGTAAGGAATAAGTATCCCCTTCAAGGAATAAAAGATGTGTTTGATCAGTTATAGAGTACTAAGTATTTCTACAAGTTTGATATTTGACCCAGGGATCATTAGTTAAATATTAGGGAGGAGAATATCCGTAAGACTACCTTCCATACTCGGTATAGGCATTATGAGTTTTTAGTTTTGTCTTTTGGGTTGACTAATGCCCCAACGACATTCATGGATTTGATTAGTTTCTAGACTTGTTTATTATTGTGTATATAGACGATATTCTGGTGTACTCTAAGAGTAATGTTGATCATGCTGATCACCTCCATTTGGTGTTGTAGACCTTGAGAGAGCAGCAGCTGTATGCTAAGTTTTAAAAATATGAATTCTGGTTGAACACTGACACTTTTATGGGTCATATCATTTCTAGTAAAGGGATAATGGTAGATTCATAGAAGGCTGCAGTGTTTAAGAAGTGGCCTAGACCCACGACTCCAACTGACATTCAAAGTTTCTTGGGTTTAACTGGTTACTACAAGAGGTTCGTAGACAGTTTTTATTTTATATCCGCCTTATTTACTAAGTTGACTCTAAAAAAAGTAAAGTTTTTGTGGTCTGACGCTTGTGAGGGTAGTTTCGAGTAGTTGAAGGATAAACTAATTTTGGCTCTAGTTTTGACTTTGTCTGAAGGCACAGATGGGTTTATGGTCTATTGTTATGCTTCTTGTGTTATGATTAGTTGTGTTCTAATGCAACATGGACATGTGATAACTTATGCCTCTAGGCAGTTAAAGGTGCATGAGAGAAATTGTCCAACTGCTGATTTGGCATTGTTAGCTATGGTGTTTGGATTGAAAATCTAGCATCACTATTTGTATGAAGTGCATATGGATATATTTTTTGATCATAAGAGCCTGCAATATGTGTTTACTCGGAAAGAGCTTAATCTCAGGCAAAGGATATAGCTTGAGCTACTTAAGGCTTATGACATGTGTCTTCACTACCATCTAGGTAAAGCTAATATGGTTGTTGATACTCTTAGCAGGTTGTACATGGGGAGTCTAGCTCATGTCGATAAGGAGAAATAGGAGTTAGTGAAGGATATTCGCTATTTGGTGAACCTTAGGGTTAGTCTCCTAGACTTTGAGGATGGTGGAATATTCATTCAGAAAGTGGAGCAGTTATCTTTTGGTGATAAAATTAAGGAGAAGACAGTTTCAAATCTTATGTTAATAAGGATCAAGTGTGACATTGGTGG
This sequence comes from Capsicum annuum, assembly GCF_002878395.1. Lineage (NCBI taxonomy): Eukaryota > Viridiplantae > Streptophyta > Magnoliopsida > Solanales > Solanaceae > Capsicum > Capsicum annuum. The sequence continues at coordinate 66,617,376 of NC_061111.1, forward strand.
GAAGAAGGTGATAGCCTTTGAGATTAATGGTGATGGTGCTTTATGGTACCAAGGGAATTATGCATTCTCGATGTCGATGGGTTGCAAGAAAGGATCTTGGCTGAGTCGTATGAGTCGCGCTATGTTGTTTATCCTTGTTCAACAAAAATATATCATGACCTTAAGGAATGTATTGGTGGAACAATATGAAAAGGTATATGGCTAATTTTGTATCTAAGTGAATGGTGTGTTAGCAATTAAAGGTTGGGCTATATAAGGCCCGAAGTTTGTATCAAGAAATTGAGTTGCCCAAATGGAAGTGGTAAATGATCAATATGGATTTCATTACCGCTCTTCCTCGGTCTCGAAATCAATTTGATTCAATTTGTGTCATCGTGGATAGGATGACAAAGTCAGCTCACTTTTTGCCAGTGAGGACTAACTTCTCAGCGGAGGATTATGCAAGGTTGTATCTCCATGATATTCTGAAGTTGCAGTGTATACCTGTTTCTATCATCTCAAATTGTGGTATGCAATTTTCATCTAACTTTTGGCAGTCAGTTCAAAAAGGGTTGGGGATTAAGGTTAGTTTGAGTTCTACTTTCTACTCGCAGACGGATGGGCAAGTGGAGATAACTATTAATATATTGGAGGATATGCTTCGTACTTACGTGATTGACTATGGTGGTAGTTGGATTGAGCATTTGCCTCTTATAGAGTTTTCTTACAATAATATCTACCACTCTAGCATTGGGATGGTTCCATTTAAAGCGATGTACAGTAGGAGATGTAGACCTTCTATTGGGTGGTTCGATCTTGGTAAGGCATATATGATTAGACTAGACATAGTTCAATAAGCCATGGAGAAGGTGAAGGTGATTTGGGATAGGCTTAAAGCCGCCTAAAGTTCTATGTGGATGTGAGGCAAAAAGAGTTAGAGTTTGAGGTTAAGGATAAGGTGTTCTTAAAAGTATCTCCCATGAAGGAAGTGATGTGGTTTGGTAAGAAGGGAAAGCTCAGTCCCCGGTATATTGGTCCATACTCAGTTTTAAGAAGGGTTGGTAATGTTGAGTATGAGTTGGAGTTGCTTTTTAGTTTGATCTACATTCATCCAGTGTTCTATATTCTATGTTGAGGAGGTGTATGGGTGATTTATCTCAAATAGTGCCTATCAAGGATATTGGTATTGAAGATTCCTTGTCTTATGAAGAGGTCCCGGTTGAGATATTGGATCTGCAGGTTCATTTGTTGTGGACCAAGGATGTAGCTTCGGTTAAGGTTCTATGGAGGAACCACAAGGTTGAAGAGGCTACTTGGGAAGCAGAAGAGGACATGAAGTCAAAGTATCCGTTCCTATTTTCTGCTCTGGAAATTCATGCGGAAGGCATTTGTTCTTCATCATACTTTTGTTTTCAAACTTTGTTGAAGGAAAGATTGACTTCCTTGCATCTTTTTTTCCAACTTAGTTAAAGGTCAAAGTCGAGGTGTTGTATGTAAATCGTGTTTGTACTGCCTTGTTCCATCATTTAAGGATGAATGATCCAAGTAGGGGAGAATTGAAACACCCTGGGCTTTGGCCCTTGGAAATTCTTGAGTTTTCAGCTTTATGTGGATCATACGACTCACCATACGAGTCGTATGGTGAGGGTAAAGTTAGGTGACCCATCTCGTAGGATGTCCAGTTTTTAGTGGTCAAGTTTCTATTGTGGTTACGGCTTGGTGGTACGGGTCGTATGGTTGGTAATGGGTCGTTGGGTTGATCCTTCACTTAATCTAAAACTTAGTGACTTGACTTGGCTCTGAGTATGAGTGGCTCACTGTGAGCCGTTAGGATAGGGTACGAGTGGTATAGTGGAGTCGTACGTTGTCCAGTTCCAACCCTTTTGATTCTGTCTTGGATAAGACTTATGGGTAGTAGTTGTATGATACGGGTATAGTGGGGCAAGAGGAGTCGTATGGTGGACAGTGTGTGGATATCCAACCTTCTGTTGTGGGTAGGACTGGATAGGACCACTTGTATGATGTGGGTATGATTAGAGGGGGTCCAAATATACCTACCTGTGGGAATTTTTACAGTTTGAGTTGGGGGTATTTTGTACATTTCTCCTCTTAACTTCTTTTGACCCCATGACTTAAAACACTCTTGGGACTTCATTAACCTACTATCACTACTAGAAAAATTTGGAAAAGGACCACATGTAGTTGCTTTTCCTATTTTTGCTACCACAAAAGCGACCACATGTGGTCGCTTTTTTTTTTTTAAAAATATATTTATAATTCAATTTTATTTTTTAATTTTTTATTAATTTCTTTAATTCAAAAAAGTGACCACCAGTGGTCGCTTTTATAAATTTAATAAAATAATTTATTTAAAGAAAAGCGACCACAAGTGGTTGTTTTTTTATATATTTAATTTATTAATTTAAACAAAAGAGATCACATGTGGTCGCTTTTGTTTAAATTAATTAATTAATTTATATACAAAAGCGACCACATGTGGTCTCTTTTGTTTTATTTAATAATTTTTTAATAAAATTATTTATAAAAATTAATTAATTAATTATAGATAAGTGATCATATGTGGTCGCTTTTTAGAATTTTTTTTCAGAAAAGCAATCACATGTGGTCGCTTTTTCTAAATTTTTCCAGAAAACCACCACATCTGGTTGTTTTTTTAAGAAATTTTCCAGAAAAGTGACCACATATGGTCTCTTTTTCTTGTAATTTTGTAAAAAAAATACAGCATATATATATGCTACATTTCATCAAATTCATCAAACCTGTTATACAATACAGCCTACCAATCAACATTTAATATCTAATCAACCATCATAAGAATACAAACATTAATAATCAAATAATTAACACAATTTATCAACGTTCCAAAAATAAACTACAAAATATACAAAAGACTAAAACGGCACTTAAACATTGGTAGAGGTCTACATAGTTGTGCCATACTAATACTAGGAACATCAACAACAATGACCCATATTTACTGTATTAAGTTGATCATTGAAACAAAAATGTCTAGGAGTGTCAAATTATCATCTTTAATCTACTTGCTCTATCTTAGTCTCTAGACCACTATCTGCAGATCCTTCTTTGCCATATCCAGCTCCAGTATCAGAATTTCCTCTCATAGGGACATTACCACCTGCACCACACATTGAGGATACTTTTCACATTAATTTGAGAACATGCATTGATCTGAGGCACTTCTCTAAGTGCTGGTGGAATACCCTTAAGCTCAAATTTCCTAAGAAGGTTATTGTCTTTTGTCATAACCCTCTCTCCTTCATATACCTGAATGAGCACACCTGGTTTCTCAGAATTAAAACTATCATCACTCCACCAATAGTTTCAATACCAAGACTGAGAGGTGTTACATTAAGTAGCAGCAAATCTAACATTATCACAGTGCTTGGTCGGTCAGTAAGACAGTTCTTTCCTCTGATTAATTTCGCATGACATTTGATCATAATTTGCTGCAATAAATGGATATAAACAAATAAGGAGGAAAAGGAAAATGAAGAAGAGAGATAAAAAAGCCTCGTATAATGCATCATCAATCTTAGCACATTACACAACATATCTGATCACTATTAGACTTACAACTCTACCAAAATACATAATAGAATAATAGACTCACGAAATCACGAGTCACAACCGCAATAAGAATAGATAAAAGAAGAAATAAAATGTTTGTTCTATCTTTTAGATCATCTTTAAAAAGGGATAAACCAGGACAAGAAGCTAGAAATGACATAAGTAGTTGACATGAGGATGGAGAGCCGCTCAAGTGACCACACTTTACTAAATTCGAAACACAAGTTCACCTTTCAAGTACCTACACTTAAACATTTTCAAGTATTTAAATTTACTTATCAAGTGACCACATTTTAATAAATTCAAAACACAAGTTCACATTTCAAGTACCTAAAAGAATTTTCAAGTCACTAATTCACTTATCAAGTGACCACACTTAACTAAAATCAAAACACAATACACATTTTAAGTAACTACACTTAAACATTTTCAAGTCACTAATTCACTTCTCAAGTGACCACACTTCAGTAAATTCAAAACATAAGTTCACATTTCAAGTACCTACACTTAAACATTTTAAAGTTACAAATTCATTTATCAAGTGACCACACTTAATTAAAATCAAAATTCAAGTTCACCTTTCAAGTAACTACAGTTAAACATTTTTGAGTCACTGATACACTTCTCAAGTGACAACACTTAACTAAACACAAAACAGAAGTTCACATTTAAAGTATCTACAATTAAACATTTTCAAGTCACTAATTCAATTATCAAGTTACCATACATTACTAAATTCAAAACATAAGTTCACCTTTCAAGTACCTACACTTAAAACATTTAGAAGTCACTAATTCACTTGTAAGTGACCACACTTAACTAAAATTCAAAACACTAGTTCACCTTTTAAGTACCTTCACTTAAACATTTTCAAGTCACTAATTCACTTCTCAAGTGACCACACTTTAGTAAATTCAAAACACAAGTTCACATTTCAAGTAACTATACTTAAATATTTTCAAGTCACTAATTCACTTATCATGTGACCATACTTCAATAAAAACACAATTTCACCTTTCAAGTAACTACGCTTAAACATTTTCGAGTCACTAATTGTAACACCCCAAGAACCTATCCCGAGACGTCACATGGTGCTCAAGGCCACACGTGGCCTCAAGCTAACCCTCTAAATTTGTCATCATTTTCAGAACTCATTATAGCACAAATCATGCTAAGATAAAGTGGAATAACCATGTCATGAACATACTGAAACATGAAATAATACTTCCTTGTACAAACAAAATACTGAAATCTCTGTACACGCTGGTACACTAGTCTGACAAAGACTCTACTACATAGGACTGAGGAGCCATTGGGATAGATCCCCAACTTACTTGTACTGAACTAAAAGTAAACAATCATCTATTAACAAGACAAAATTGGAGACACAGGTCCTCGAACCATGAGGACCCACCAACTGTAGAAGTGTAGAGGAAGGTACTCAAAGATCACTGTTGCTGCTGAGACTGAGCACCTAAACCTATATCATGAGGAAATATAGAATACAAAAGAGTATAGGGGTCAGTACTTAGGAAGGTACTGAGTATGTGGGGGTGAATGCAACATTTTAAATAATATCATAAATGCATAAGAAATCATGCATGCTGACAATAATAACTATCTTCGCTTGAATTATCTGAAACATTATTTCCATAAATCATTAGTAATGACACGTGATTCATAAATCTCATAAATCATTTAACCTAACTCAAACTCTTTAACTCGTGACTTAGAGTGACTCGGTAACTCAAGATACTTATATCATTATGGACGTGGGAGTTTCTTATAACCGATCTAACTACTCCATGTGGCCGCATAGAGTCCAACATTTTTCCCTTCTAAGGAGAAAACCCCACATTGGCAGGGGTGTTGTACTCTATCCAGGGAGTACAACCTCAATCACAATATCACAATCTCATACTTGGCCTTTGGCCCACAATCATCAACATCAATCCTACGGTGGTACGTAGTTCTGGGAAAATACCATATTTCTCGCTCGGTGCTAAATACTCCTCCTAGACTCAGCTCAGAACGCATTAGGAAATCCACCTTAATAAATATAAACTCATGGGTCTATCATAAAGATCAAAACATAAATATATCTCATTTGTAAATCATAAACATCTTGTGGATTCCTAGCACGACTCAACTCAACTCAACACAATCTTTCTCGGCATCAAATACATTTGTTTATAGAGTCATTTCAAATATCAAAAGCTTCATACAAACATCACAAGACTCATTCTTGACTCTTAAGTTCACATATCAATAGATATTCAATAGTTAAATTTCTCAAAGAAAGGCATAACTCATAACAGTTGTCTCAAATCATTCAAAAATCATAAATTCATATTAAGAATATTCAACTCATGGCACTTGTGTTAAATTGCTTCAAAATCATCAATACATAATGATAATATATAGCTCATGGTATAAACCCTCAATTTAGGAAACATGATGGTGAAATAATCATAAATATCAAACTTATTCAACTCAAATCTCATAAATCATAATTAAAAAAATTTGGGTATAAACTCGCTTGGAAAATTATGTAAATCAGTAGTAGAAATTAAACCTTTAGGCATAAGAACGAAATGAGTGTTCTTGTTCAAACCCCACATACCTTAGATTTTGATTTTGAAGATATAGAAACTTGTTTGGAACTTCTTCTTAACATTTTTGAGCCAAGATCCTTGATGCCTTTGACTTGGGGAACTTAGTTTTTGAATCACTTTGAATCACTATGGAGGATTCTTGAATTTATTTAGGAGAAGATTGGATTTTGGATCTTGGAAAAAACCCTAGGTTTCTAGATATTTCTTGGAAGATTAGAGAGAAAAGAGAGAAAAATGATCTTCTCTTCTATACATACATATATATATATATATAGGGCTTAAAAGGAGCGAAAATCACCAAAATGCCCTTTTAAAAAGAGTTGAAAATTACTGATCGGGGCCTGTGACGGTCGACTTGATGGTCCGTCAGAGGACTGACGGTCTACCAAGTCATCCTTCACTCGAACACGAAAACTAGAAAGTTTTGCCTCGACGTGATGGTTGACCTGATGGTCTGTCAGAAAAGTGATGATCCACCAAGTCGTTCGTCACTTGATTGCCAGAAATGAGACATTTTGTCTCAGTTGACGGACACCTTGACGGTCCGTCAACTTTATGATAGTCCACCACTTTGGCAATCACATCGACATCCCAAAAAGGGAGCTACTGCCTTGGATTGATGGTACACTTGACGGTTCACCAGTTCGACCATCAAACTAGGGCGATCCGATAACATTCAGTAAAACGACCATAACTCACTCATCCGATGTCAGATTTTGATGAAATTGGTATCATAGAAAGCTTATTCAATGATCTACATAACAAAAAGTGGAAATTAGAGAAATAAAATATGGTCTGAACATCAATCACTTTGGAAGTCATACATATCCATTTAAAAAAACAGATTTAGGCTTATGGAATGATCGGGTATTACAATAATTCACTTCTCAAGTGACCAAACTTAACTAAACTCAAAACATAAGTTCACATTTCAAATACATACTCTTAAACATTTTCAAGTTACTAATTTTACTTATCAAGTGACCACACTTTACTAAATTCAAATCTGAAGTTCACCTTCCAAGTACCTACACTTAAATATTTTCAAGTTAGTAATTCACTTATCAAGTGTCCACATGTAAGACCCCGCAAAGTTCCCTCGTAGTCTGGGCCTTTAGAGCGTATCAAGTGAAGTAAAATTCCAGCCCTAAAAGATTAAGAAATGACTTTCAAAGTGATTAAGTGTTTAAACCTTGTTGAATTTTACTAAAAATGACTTTTTTATTGTGTGGAAAATTGAATTATCTTTTTAATGATACCCATTTCATCGAAATTTGACATCGGAAGAGAAAGATATGGCCATCTTACAGAAAGCAGTAAAATTACCCAGGTGCGACGGAGAGGGTCGATAGACCATCGATCTTGCGATGTACCATCGCCCAAACCATCATAGAGGAGGTAGTGAGACCCCATTCTGGTTAAGCGTGATGGTAAATTCAATGGAGCGTCGAGACCTCGATGGACTATCGTACCCATTATCATGGATGAGATAGTGAACCGAGTTCTAGCCCAGGTGCGACAGTCAGGACCGATGGACCATCGGGCCTTCAACAGACCGACACACCCATCGTCGCCTATTCCATTCAGTGATTTTAAGTTATTTTTTTAAAAGGGGTTTTTGGGTTTTTTCTACCCCTTTTACACTTAGATATAGCCAAAACGAAGCACATAGCTTCACATTCTTCATAGACATAAAACACTAGGGTTTTCTCTCAAGATTAATCCTCTAGAGCAAATCCAAATCTTCCTCCAAGAAATTCAAAAATTCACCATAGATTTTACAAATTGAGTTAAGATTCAAGGTTCCCAGGTCAAAGGCTTCAAGAACCCTCTCTTAAGAGTATGAAAAAGAGTCTCAAGCAAGCTTGTTCATCTATACGTCATAATCTAAGGTATGTAGGGTTTGAACAAAGACACTTCTTTTATCCTTGTACCCAAAAGTTGTTTTACTTACGGATATATATGATTTTCTATGTTTTCTTATGAAATTAAAGTATGGGTTTATACCCTATGTTGTTATTCCTTGAGATTTTAATAGTTCCAATGTTCTAGAAATTAAGTACATGAGTATGTTGAGATTTTAAGGCAAAATGTTGAAAATTCCAAAGTTTTTATATGATTTATGAATCTTTATGACATCTAGTATGCACTTTGATGAGTCTTAACTTGAGATTTAATTATGGGTCACTAAGCCATACTTGATATTTGCAATTTCATGAACTTTTGTGCTATAAGCACCCATGAATTGAGTACTTTGATATTATTGAGAAACGTTTGGCCTTTCGTTCATAATAGAGTTGAAATCCGCATTGAGTATGATTTAAAACAAATAGAAATATGTTTTGGTCTTCATTATAAACCCTTGAGTTATTTTGAGGTGGATTTCCTAAGAGTTCTGAGTTGAGTATGGGAGTAGTAATTAACACTGAGTTGGCTATGATTCCAAGGTCCCATACCCTAGAACTATGTGACACCGTAGGTTCGAGATTTATGGGACCAAGGCCGAGATAGTGATCACTAAAGATGAGGTTCTACTCTGATGGCAAGGATAAAATAGCTCTCCCAAATGTGGAAAAGATGTTGGACTCTATGTAGCTCATATGGTCTATGTCTGTTAGAAAAAACTCCCGAGTTCTAACTCTCTCGAGTTTAAAAGCGTTCCATAGTTCCCAAGTGTTAGAAATTTCTAAAAGTTCTAAGTCCTTAAGTTTTAAAGAAGTTTTACTCTCCACAAGATAAAAGCTTGAGTTTGAAAGTATTGTTTAAAACTTCCTTTAGCCTTCAAGTACTGAGAATAAGAGGAGAGTATAAATTTTAAAGTTAAGTATAATGACTCACGAGATTTGTGTTATATGCTTCACTATTCATGATTTATGAGTTTTATATTTTAGACTTGTTCAAGCTATGTGAGTCATTCTTATTTGCATGCATAATTTTATTAAAGAGTATTGATATTGTTTTATGTAAATGCATACACCCCTATATACTTAGACATTCCTAAAGTGCTGATCCACATATACGTCTATGTGCTATATTGTCTCATAATTAAGTTCAGGTGCTCAGTCTTAGTAGTGACCGTGATTCCCAAGTACCGTTGTCTACATTCCATAGTTGGTGAGTCCTCATGTTTCGAGGACCTATATTTGTAGATTTCCCGTTTTCACAGTGTTTTCAGTTTTAATTTCAGAGCATTGCAGGTTAGTTGGAGGTCTTTCCCAATGGCTCTCCAGTTTGAGTAGTAGAGGCTTTGTCAGACTAAATTGTCAGTTGAAGTTGTGTTCTAGACGCTCAGTATTTTTGCTATCTAGACATTATTTCAAGTTATTCTGGATAATAGTTGACACAATAAGGCATCATTGTTTAGCTTATTTATCCTAAAGCAAGTGTTAGAAGTAGTAATAGGCTCAAAGGGTTAGCTTAAGGCTACTTGTAGCCTTAAGCACCGTGTGACGTCTCGGGATGAGATTTCGGGGTGTTACACCACACTTAACTAAAATTGTAAACATAATTTCACCTTTAAAGTACCTACACTTAAAGCATTTTAAAGTCACGAATTCACTTATCAAGTGACCACACTTTACTAAAATTCAAAACACAAGTTCACCTTTTAAGTACCTAGACTTAAACATTTTCAAGTCACTAATTCACTTCTCAAGTGACCACACTTTAGTAAATTCAAAACACAAGTTCACATTTCAAGTAACTACATTTAAACATTTTCAAGTTACTAATTCACTTCTCAAGTGACCACACTTTACTAGATTCAAATCACATGTTTCCCTTTCAAGTACCTACATTTAAATATTTTCAAGTCACCAATTCACTTATCAAGTGACCACATTTAACTAAAATCAAAATATAAGTTCACCTTTCAAGTAACTACACTTAAACATTTTCAAGCCACTAATAGACTTCTCAAGTGACCAAACTTAATTAAACTCAAAACACAAGTTAACATTTCAAGTATCTACACTTAAATATTTTCAAGTCACTAATTCACGTATCAAGTGAGCACACTTTACTAAATTTAAAACACAAGTTTACCTTTCAAGTACCTACACTTAAATATATTCAAGTCACTAATTCACTTATCAAGTGACCACACTTAACTTAAATCAAAACACAAGTTCACCTTTCAAGTAACTACACTTAAACATTTTCGAGTCACTAATTCACTTCTCAAGTGACCACACTTAACTAAACTCAAAACACAAGTTCACATTTCAAGAACCTACACTTAAACATTTTTAAGTCATTAATTCACTTATCAAGTGATCATAATTTACTAAATTCAAAACATAAGTTCACCTTTCAAGTACCTACACTTAAACAATTTCAAGTCACTAAGTCACTTATCAAGTGACCACACTTAACTAAAATTCAAAACACAAGTTCACCTTTCAAATAACTACACTTAAACATTTTCAAGTCACTAATTCACTTAACAAGTAACCACACTTAATTAAAATCAAAACACAAGTTCAATTTTCAAGTTACTACACTTAAACATTTTCGAGTCACTAATTCACTTCTCAAGTGACCATATTTAACTAAACTCAAAACATTTATTTATGAAAAAAGTCATTTTATATGTACAAATAATCTATTACCTGGCACTAGAATAATTATATGTCGATAAAGTGACTAATTGAAACTTTTTCTATAAAATTTCAAAGTAATTGGAATATGTTCCAAAACAAACAATTGAAGCAAGCATGAATTTGACTGTCGTTGCTGCTGAGATGTGGTCGTACCTAGTCCAACCCCATTATTTTTAAAAAGAGCTATATTCAAATAAACAACCATATAAGCAAATGCAAGAATCAATTAACCAATCACGACCACGACTAAATTTTAGCTCAAACATACAATTAGCCAAACATCTATACAATAAAAAATAATAACGGCAACAACTTTACAATCTTTTTCTTAATAAGTTGTTAATTCAAGAATTTGGAGTTAGAGCTAATGGGGGGTTGTTATTGTAGTGGGGTGTGTAGGGTGGGTAGTTAGAGGAGTGAAAGAGCGAACCTGTAAGTGAAAAAAACACAAGGTGCAGCCACTACTGTAGAGATCTTTAAGGTTGTTTTTTAGTAGAGAAAAAATAGCTAGATGTACAATATTTTTGTCTTCAAAGAACTGAGAAAGGGACTAGGTGTCATCGCCATTGGTTGCTGCAGTCACCAAAGAGCTACTGTCATCGCCGCTCAGATGAGACCATCACTGGAGAGAGGTCGGGTCGGTGAGGGTCAAGTCGTTGCCACTTAGATGTGTGATGTAGGTATTTTGATTGTAAGGTGATGTTAGGGTAATTGCAATTGAAAAGGGGTTATTTTGATGGATCGGGTCAATGATCGGGTATTACAAAATTGTTGATAAAAGTAATTGCAAGTGCTCGATTTATTTTCTTAAAAAGTTACTATCGAAAAATGATCAGTTGTGCTTGACTTTTATTAAAAAATTAAAATTTTAATAAATTATATAATATTTAATAACGTCAAAATAATTTAAATTTTAATAAATTATATTCCTCGAATACAGCGTTTTAGTCAGATAAATTATCGATTAATTAGCTTACGTTATTACAACTTAAATAATATACGCTTGTATACATTGACACAAGTCTTATATTTTCTCAATAGTATGATATCAATGTATTATTCAACATTTTTGATATATAAATTCAGTTATCTAGCTTTTGATTACTACATACATCACTATATGAGATATACATATATATATATACATAAATTCGATTGGCTATCAGCTTCTGAATACGTACTATATACATCGCATACATAATTTTATTACCCAATAATAATACAATGTATTTCACATATACTCAGATGAATTATCGGTTAGTTTATATTATGTTATTATACCTTCACTGCATAATATATATATGCCATATTTACCTATACATACAAACACACACATACAAACTATCAACTATAAGGTTATAAATACGTACTATATACATCACATATGTACATGAGTATATTACCCCACAATATAATGCGTCATATTTCATATACATACTTTGAGGACGTTATCGATTAATTTGATTAGCTTACATTAATATAACTTCAATGTACAATATATTATAACTTCGATCATTTCAAATCAAGGCATTCAGTATGTTTGGAGTGATTCTGCTAGTTTTTGACTACATCGTTCATCGATCACTACCATATATATATATATATATATATATATCAACTCTCGAATACGTACTATATACATCCCATCCATAAGAATATTAACTCATAATACAATACATTCATTATATTCTGATGAATTATCGGTTATATATGTACATTAAATTATTATAACTCCAATAACATAATATTATTACTTCAATTGTATGATATAGACATATTCATTATACAAAGATTATGTTTAACGTAATTTAACGTATATGCAATGAAAAATATATTTATTTAATATATTTCTTAGTATAGTTTTTTTAAAATTAAAGTTTAATTAATTTTATTATATTTTAATAAAAATCAACCAAAAGTGGTTCTTTTTTTTAAATATTTTCCTTTTTCTATTTTTTTAATAGAAAAGTGACTACTTGTGATCACTTTTATATAAATATTTTTAGTTTAATTTTTTTAAAAAAGCGAGCACAAGTGGTCTCAATTTTTTTTCATTTTTTAATCATAAAAAGACCACAAGTGGTCAGTTTCATAAATAATTTTTTAAAATTTTTTTTTTGTTAAAATCCAAAAGCGACCACAAGTTGTCGCTTTCTAATTTTTTTAGTTTAATTTTTAAATAAAAGCGGCTACAAGTGGTCGGTCTTCTTAAATAATTTTTCTTCATTTTTTTAAATCCAAAAGCGACCACAAGTGGTCGCATATTTTAAATATATTTTTAATTTATTTTTTAAATAAAAGCGATCACTTGTGGTCAATTTTACAAAATATTTTTATTTTTATTTTAAATTCAAAACCGACCACTTATGGTCATTTTTTGTATAATTTTTTTTTAATCAAAAATCGACCACAAGTGGTCATTTTTCGTATAATATTTTTATTTTTAATTAAAAGCGACCACTTGTGGTTACTTTTTGAAAAATCATTTTTAAAAGAAATTTTAAATCGAAAAAAGACCACTTGTGGTCACTTTTAGTTTTCAAAATATAATAATCAATATAATTTTTTTTTGAAATGATTATTTGGTAATTTAAAATCTAAAAGCGACCACATGTGGTAAAAATATTTTTTTTAAGTTGTGTATTCCTATATCAAACACTCTCAAATAACTCTTAAATCTCTCTCAAGCTCTTGGGTCAAGAAAGACTAGGGTTTTCTCCAAGGCAATCAATTAAGGATCTAAAGGGTGGTTTCTCTCTATCTTTCTCACTGTCCCTCACTGTCTATGGCATATTACTCCTCCCTCATTATTAGTTCAACTAAAACATGTTTTACTTAATGATTTTCATGGCATAATTATGGGCTTGTGTTGGTTTTGAAATATATGTTGGGGGTTTTGGTTACTAATGGTTGGATAATTTTTTTCCATGTTCTATTTATGTTTTTTTTCATGTTATAATATTATTTTAAACATGTGGTTGCATGAAAACGGTTAATTAGTTCTTTATTTTGGTTTTGGAAACTAAATGCCCTCAAGATGTTTGTTAAAATGCCTATGAGAATGGTTTTTCACATCATTTTACTTTTATTGAAAACTTTGCATTGCATAATATGGTAATGGAACCTAAATTTGTTTGATTTGATTAAATGATTTGGAAAGGCCTTGGTGGGCATGGTTTTGATTGATTGAAAATCCGATAGGGTACATGGGAATCCCTTAAGTGTTGGCTAATGACATTGCTTGCAAGATATAGTCGTTATAGCGATACCACTTCATAATGTGTTGGTAATTAACTCTTGGAATTGGTGATTTGGTTATGTGCTAAAAGGTTTTAACCAGGAAATAATGGTGGGGTGTAATAGTTGACCGTGAAGGTGTGAGTCTAATGGAAGAAAACTAGAAACTCATGATTGCCGATGTAAGGGTTGGTTATGGTGACCTTATACTTATGGGGTATATGGGAATCCCCTAAGTTATACATGTATATATGTATCATAGAGGGCGAAGGGTACACAGGAATCCCCGATCCCTATGATATCTCCGATTCGTGCGGCTACAAGCACTGGAGCCTATTCAGGGGGTAACACTGGACCCATATATACCGTGGTTGGTTTTAGGACGGTTAAAATGCACAACCCATGTTAAGATTTTAAATGCATGCCAAACAAGGTTCCCTTTCCCGGCATGGAATATATATATATGAACGTTATTGCGCTTGGTTACTTACTTGTTTTTTAATGTTTTCATTATTTTATCCTTATTCCAGAGTACATGATAATGGTCACCTGCTAACCCATCATCGAGCACTGAATCTCCACACAATGTAGGAATCAGCTATACTACTCCTCCCGCTCAGTGATTGAATTTGGGGACAACTTTGTGTCAGACTAAAGTGGTGAGCTTCCATTCTCCGAAAGGCTCCATTTCTTGATATGAACATCTTTATGTTATTTTTGTTTCTTGGACTTTGATTTTGGCTATGGTCGAGGGCATGTACTGACTGGATGTTCTTTGTTTTCAAATAAAGGCTTTGTGTGACTACTTTGGGCATGGGCGGTGTTGGTATTGGTGTCAGCCTTAGAATTGATATTGGTATTAAGGCTGACACCATTTGGATATTTGATTGGATTGTTGGTTGGTTATGGCCATGTATTCTATTATTGTCTTTGAGTATTTATTGTTTTATCTTATTATATGTTCAGAATTCACCCGACTTAGGTTTTAGGGAGATTATGGATGGGTATTGAGGGTGGTCTTCGGTCCTAGTTGGACTCAAGGCACCCTACACGACCAGGCCCCGATTCAGGTCTTGTCATTATCCAATAGATATATAGTTATTTCCTACATATTACATATCTTTTGGGTAGTATTATATATTAGCAAGAACAAGAATACCACCACCAACAACACAAAGCTGCTATATCACAACACACATACTTTGAACAACACCAATGTTTTTGCCAATACACCAACATCACTACTACCACTACTAACACCAACACCACCAATAATACCAATAAAATAAAACATACCTAGAACATGAAAAATAAAAATAAAACAAACAAACAACACCAACAACGCCAACATTCAATAACAACACCAATAAATACCAAGTGAACTAACTTAATAACACAAACAACATGACAAAATTGTCAATTTTTGAAATAGGTCAAAGTTTAAGTTTGTGCAATTTTTACAGCAATGTTCGAGAACAAAAACAACAATAACAATAAAAAATCATATTTAACTCAGAAAAGATATCCTATTTACATCAACCATCATATTAAGAGAACAACTACCATAAACCAGGATTTTCTTGAGTTCTTTTTACTTTTTTAACATTAAAAATTAAAATTGTTAACCCATACTTGAAGATAATACAACTAAAGTTCTTCTTTTTCTTAATTATCTAAAAAGCCCTTTTTTTGAAAAAATAATAAATATTGAACTCCTACCTATAAAGAGAGAATATATGACGACTATAATGAAGAAAAAAGTAAAAAATGACAACTGATGTGGTTGGAAATGGGAACAAAATTGATCTGTTATGAAGAATTTGAGCAATCTGTTTGAACAAACATTGAGTATTTTGAGAGAAGAAAGATGAAAATCTTTTTGAGATTTTTGAAAACTGGTGGAAATGAAATGATTGGCATCATGTATTATTTTATTACATATTAATTAGAAAAATTGTGGGTGGGTTGATTTGTATTTGGTAAAGAATAACAAGTTTTGAATATATTAATTTGGTCCTAATTATTTTAATTAATATTTAAAAGGGATTTTGACTAATAGATTGATCATTTGACTAATTTGATGTGAAATGATTAAAATTAAATCATTATCAGCAATAACTAAATTGATTTAAGTAAAATTACCTTTTAATTAATTAGTTCAATTAAATTTTCAATTAATTTCATAGTAATTACGTGATCAACTAAGTGTCTTCGTCCTAAATAGAGTGATTGGTAGACTAATTTGATATGAAATAATTCAAATTCAACCATTATTAGTGATAAATAAATATATTTAATTAAAAATTGCTTTCAATTTATAAGTTCAATTATAACTCTAATGAATTACATAGTAATTACATGATCAACTAAGTGTAATCGTCTTGAATAGAGTGATCAATTCACTAATTTGATGTGCAATGATTTATATTATACAATTATTCATAATAAATAAGTTGATTTAACTAAAATTAAATTTCAATTAATAAACTCAATTGCAACTCTAACGGATTACATAGTAATTACATGATCAACTAAGTGTATTTGACCTGAATAGAGTAATCATTGACTAATTTGATGGGCAATGATACAAATTAAACTATTATTAGTAAAAATGGGCATCTTGGTGCACTAAAACTCCCGTTATGCACAGGGTATGGGGAAGGGCCCCACTACAAAGGTGTATTTTATGCGGCCTTATCTTGCATTTTTGTTAGAGGATGTTTCCAACGCTTGAACTCGTGCCCTTCTTGTCACATGGCAGTAACTTTACCAGTTACGCCAAGGCTCCCATTATTAGTAATAACAAATTGATTTAAGTAAAATTACCTTTCAATTAATAAGTTCAATTACAGTTTCAATTAATTACATAGTAATTACATGATCAACTAAGTGTATTCGTCCTGAATAGAGTGATTAATTGACTAATTTGATGTGAAATAATTCATATTAAACTATTATTAGTAATTAATAAATTTATTTAACTATAATTAGTTTGTTATTCTTTTCCAAACTTGTTATCTATTGCAACAGATGACTCATCTGTTGGGAATTATCAAACATATTTAGACATCTTTTGCAATAGAAGATACATCTGTTGGAAATTATCAATAGATCTCTGCATCTATTGCAATATGTTATAATGTGTTGCAATATGTTATACACTTAATTGAATATGTAATTACTATGTAATTCATTTAAGTTGCAATTGAACTTACAAATTGTAAGTTAATTTTAACTAAATCAATTTATTTATTACTACTAATGGTTTAATATAAATTATTTCACATCAAATTAGTCAATTGATCACTCTTTTTAGGGAAAATATACTTAGTTAATCATGATTACTAGGCAATTAATTAAAATTATAATTGAACTCATTAATTGAAAGATAATTTTACTTAAATCAATTTAGTTACAACTAATAATAGTTTAATTTGAATTATTTCACATCAAATTTGTCAATTCATCACCCTATTCAGGATGAATATACTTAGTTGATCATGTAATTACTATGTAATTAATTAAAATTATTATTGAAATTACTAATTAAAAGATAATTTTAGTTAACTAATTTATTTATTACTAATAATGGTTTAATTTGAATCATTGCACATCAAATTAGTCAATTGATTACTCTATTCAGGACGAATACACTTAGTTGATCATGTAGTTACTATGTAATTAATTGAAATTATAACTGGACTTATTAATTGAAATATAATTTTAGTTATATTATTTTTTATTGCTAATAATGGTTCAATTTGAATCATTTCACATCAAATTAGTCAATTGATCATTCTATTCAGAAAGAATACACTTAGTTGGTCATGTAATTACTATGTAATTCATTAGAGTTGCAATTGAACTTCTTAATTAAAATATAATTTTAGTTAAATCAACTTATTTATTACTAATAATGGTTTAATATATATCATTGAACATTGAATTAGTTAATTGATTACTCTATTTTGGACGAATACGCTTAGTTGATCATGTAATTACTATGAAATTAATTAAAATTATAATTACACTTATTAATTGGAAGGTAATTTTATTTAAATCAATTTAGTTATTACTAATAATGGTTTAATTTGAATTATTTCACATAAATTAGTCTAACAGGTATGGATATATTTTGCAACATATGACAAACTTGTTGCAATAGCTGACTCATCTATTAAAGATAGTCAAATAGATATAGACATCTGTTGCAATAAAAGACTAATCTGTTGAATGAAATCAAAACATCTCTTTCTAGTTGTTTAATTTCTTCCAACAGATGACCTATCCGTTGCAATAAATGACTAATCTGTTAGAATAAATCAAAATAGTTCTTGCTAGTTATTTGATTTTTTCAAACAAATGAGTCACCTGTTGCCACAGATTACCCATCTATTAGAAAAAATCAAAATAGTTTTTCAAGAGGTTTGATTTTTTCTAACAGACGAATCATATGTTGTATCAGATATTCTATTTGTTGGAAGAAATCAAAACAAGTCTTCAAGATATTTGATTTCTTCGAATAGACGACCCATCTGTTGTAAGAGATCAAAACAAGATTTCAAGAGGTATGATTTCTTTCAATAGATGACTCATCTGTTGCAATAGATGTGTCAACTATTGGAAGAACTTAATCCAGTAGAAAGAACTGTTTTGATTTCTTTCAATAGATGAGTCACCTATTACAATAGATGGGTAATCTATTAGAAATATTTTTGTACTCTGTTGTATTTTTTTAATTTCCTATTTTCTTTTTTTATTGATGCACAAATTAATTGTTGGACCATAAATAAAAATATATTTTATATAAGATATAACATACATTACCAACAATGATTTAAAATTATCAAGTTCATAACAAAATCAACAATAAGAAAACTTTTACTATTACAACAATTATGGTGTATCTCGCTCCCGGTATGTAGTTCTTTTGTGTACATCCATTTTACATATGGAGCACTTATTTTTCTTGTTGGAAATAATTCTCCGACTCTATGACTTCTATTCACTCACCTTCTTATTGATTTGTTTGGGTCAAAATATGAAGAAGGTATTTCTCTCTCCATAATCTCTACAGGAACAAACCAAGATTCTTCAGGAGGAACCAATTTAATATCCTCCCAATATGCCATTATTTATTTTTCCACCGAATAATATGGAGATGAGTACTCAAAAATTTGATTTCCAAATTCTGCACCATATTAGACTCGAAACGCTGCCATAACATGTGTAGAAGGTATTTTGTCTAAGTCAAAAACTCTACATGTATAATTTCTTCCTTGAAGATCGACCGTGGAAACATCACCATGATTGTTAACATTGTAATTAACTATTTGATGGGTCAATAACTTATTTCCTGAATTGATGTACTTTGATATTTTTTTTCTATTGAAGGAACAAGTCTGTTTAGTAAATTGACAACTCCATACGTCTCTTGTGTTATGTTTACTTTATCAAAAAGAGCAACAATGAGTAATTCTCTTTCAAATCAAACATTACATTCACTAATTTAACTATATTTGACGTCATAATACTATACCTATAAGAAAATCACTTAGTATGACATAGTATTACAATAAACTCAAACAATACATTAAATTTATAATAATGTACTTATTTTTTAGACAAAATGCCTAGCTCTATATGTCAAATCCAAAATGTTTGAGATATTCTACAGCCTTGGGTACCATATCCCTTATTTGATTGAAATGGTCAAAGGACTCAACTCTATAATTTATTGTAGCCTTTTTATGAAAATGAGACATGATCTTTGAATTGTGATAGTTGTTTCGAATATTTTCCCTAAGGTGCCTCATGCAATAATCATAGTGAGCTGAAGGGTAGATAATTGAAGCTATCTTTTGGATACTTAGATGCCTATCAGATATTATACACAACTCATCAGTATCATCTACACAAGTTCTCAACTGTTTAAGAAAATATTGATATGAGGCATCAAATTCCTTTTCCACTACAGAAAATACCATTGAGAAGATGTGATTCTCTTTATCCTGTACCATAACCGATAACAAAACTCCTTTATACTTGCTTCTCAAGAATCTCCTATCGACGGCAATGACTTTTCTCAATTGTTAAAAACCAAGAATCCAAGACTTGTAGGATATGGAAAAGTACTATAACCTTACATTTTCATCAACCTACAATGTCGTCTTACTTACATTTTTATCAACCTACAATGACATCTTACTTCTTTAATTTGTGGAATCAAGCATATAACGGTACGCATCAAGCACTGCATACCCGTGCTCATGTGTTCCCCTAACCAAAGACTTTCAAATATCCATGACCTTATAAATCTTCCAATAACTCACTTTACAACCTAATTCTATAAGCAGTTGATTGGACATATCTTTTGTAGATGGGCCTTTGTAATTGGGGAATCTATTTTTGAAGTATTTACCGATGACCTTTGCCGTGGCATATGGATTATGGCTCGTAATATGCTCTAAGCCACATGTGTGATACTTTTCATAAATTCTAATGCAGAATCTATCAGAACTTATGAATTTCAAGGTCCTCAACCACAATATGCACTCAGAATGTGCACATTCAAAATAACACACTACGTGACTTAATCACTTTCTTGAGTCTGATTTTTTTTCAAGCCAGCAATATGTAATAAAGTGACTAGTTCTTCCTTTTTCTTGAGTCTAATTTTTTTTCAAGCCATCAATATGTAATAAAGTGACTAGTTCTTCCTTTTTCTTGAATGTCATTTCATTTAAAAGCCTATTTCATCATCTTGAAGATTGCCTGCCTGTGTTGATTGAGAACTACAAACTATATTGCTCACAACAACAGGCATAGGTGTTTGATCTTCCTTTACTTTACTTCATCTCCACTATCATCATTTTTTGGAATATTCATGTCCACATCATCAAATTTAACATTAAACCTATCTTGTTGTTCTTATTCTACATTCTGATTCTCTATCAGTTTTTCAACCATGTACAACCTTAAAATGGGCATAGCTGCAAACACAAAAGAACCTAATTGCTTATCTTAAAAGGTAGGATCCTATGATTTTTAAAAGAGCTATGCATTGATAACAATATCTTTTGATTGGTAATTTAGTTTGCAATAGCTGATAATTAAAATCATAAAATAGTCATACAAAATTTATCTTTGGACTATCATCGCTATTATCTCTAATGTTTCACCAGCCTTTCAATACCAAATATATTGATTGTTCTTCTAGACACATTAACTATGACAATCAACCCCTATTGTTATTAGTTTGTCTATTAATGGTACCTAAAAAATTTTATGAAAAAAGTTAATAATGGTACATAGTAAAATTAATAATGATAGTTTAGTATATATAACAAAAATATTACCTACACTATCATTATTAATGTCCCGAAAGATAAATCATCTATTGCAACAAAAGTCTCATCTATTGGATTCAACTTTAGGATCTGTCCTAGTACTATAACATTAATTCCAACAGATGGATCATCTATTGTAATAGATTACTTATCCGTTTTAACAAATGACTAATCCGTTGGAACTTTAGGTTCTGTCCTAGTGTTGTAACATAAATCTAATGTATGAGTAAAATATTTCAACAAATCAATTATTTTTTGAAATAGATCTATCATTTGTTTCAACAGATGATTCATTTATTGAAATTAAACTTCAGGTTCTATCCTAATGCTATAACATGAATCCAATAGATGAATCATCTATTACAATAGGTAAGTTATCTGTTAAATTTACCTTCAGGTTTTATCCAGTGTTTAATCCAATAGATGACTGGTCTATTGCAATAGATAACCATCTGTTGGATTTATGTTACAACACTAGGATATAACCTAAAGCTAAATCTAATAGATAAGACATATGTTACAACATATTAGTTATCTATTGGCTGATCAATTTTAAGAGATAAATGATCTATTGCAATAGATATCTCATCTATTGGATTTAATTTCAGGTTTAGTTCTAGTACTATAACATGAATCTAACAGATGAGTCATCTATTGCAACAGATGACTAATCTATTAGAATTCAATTTCAAGTATTATCGTAGTATTGTATATAAATCCAACAGATAAATCATCTGTTGGATTTATTTCAGGTTCTATCTAGTGTTGAATCCAATAGATGAATCACATATTGCAATAGATGACATATTTGTTGGATTCATGTAACATAACCAGTAGCTTAGTCTAATAGGTAAGTCATCTATTGTAACAGATGACCTACATATTAAACCTATTTAAATAGTAATGGAAATATTTAACAACTATTATAAATGAATATAACAATAGTTGGATACACACTATTTTTGAAAACACAATAGTAGAAAATATCCCCAGATGAGAAATTGAACTAAAAATTATAATTTTACTTACCAAAATGACCTATGAAGTAATGCCTAGTGAGATGTGAACAAAATTTGACCTAAAAATTTGGTCCAGTAGTAGCAGTAGTGGCAACAACAATAAAGGTACGATAAATAAAAAAGAATAAGAAGAAGATGATGAACAAGAAAAGATGATAATAAATAAGAAGATCCTGATAATGAATAAGAAGAAGTCAAAAGCAACAACTATGAATATGTAATGACTCTTTAGGTCATTTTCAATATTTCTACTTATTTTCATTATTAGAGCTTTCCTATAGCTATCCCAGGTCATTCATGACTAAGTGGAACTGATAGTTTGGTTACCAAGAATTTTTTTTTTTTTAGTGTCAATTCCCTATTTTGAAAGCTTTACTGGTTCAAATTGGCTGCTGAGCAAAAACTTTAGTCAAATGATCACGTTACCAATTTTGACTGTTCTAACAACTCCAGAATATTGATTTTAGACTAGATAGATCTTTGGTTTAGGTTTTGAGGCACCTGAGACCATTTTGGCCTATTGGTTAGAAATTTAAGAAAATAAAAGTTGGGTGTAGGGACACACCTTTTCTTAAAATGACCTTGGATGAAAATTTAGACTATGTCATTGAGTTCAGAACATCAAAATTGATAGGGTGGCATAGTACATTTGCATATAAAGGATATAGATGAATCCTGAGGGGTTGGCGGAGACTTGGAAACTATACTGATGCACTCTCTGACCGCGAGACTTGGGTCACAATCGTGAGCTGGCAGGTTTAGGTAGAAGTCATGATAGCAATATCTCAATTATGAATGCGACACCCTCATTAGCAGCACCAGAGTTGCAAATGCGGCTGCTGGTTATCGTAAAAGTGATAAAACTACCAAGGGGCAGATATTGCAATTGCGAGGGTTGGGTTGCGATAGAGAATGACGAGCACCTGTGAAGGGAATTAATATCCCTCTTTATCCCTTTTCACCCTTCTTCATCTATTTCTAAGCAAGTTAAACCCTAAATATTATGAAATCTTTGGATTATAACTTGTGGGTGATTTGGGGAGTTTGGATAACGATTATTTTATGGTTCACCTTCGAATTTGAGGTAAGATTCCTCTATTTTCATAGTTAATTTCCTCTTTTCTCCTCTAAAGTACCTAAGACTTGGTGACTTGATTTTAGCATTAACGTAGCTCGGATTTCACCTATTTTAGAGGGTAATTACTCCATGAGTATGGGGGAATATTGGGTTGTCTTTGAAAATGCGATTTCCATAGACGAGACCTACTTGGGATTTATGAGTAATTTTGGACCTAAAGTACAATAGTGTAATATGGGTATAATTATTCTCATTGTGATGAGTAGATTAAGGTTTTGATAGTATGACACCTTGTGGATGCTTCTTGGAAGGAAAAGTTGGTAATTTAGCAGATTCTTTGAGCTTTCTTCTATATTTAGGTAGTCTAGGTTTCCTTTCCTCTTAGATTGATCTATGTAATATTATCTTTAGGGTATTATGTTATATTTGGGATGGGTTTAGGTATTTATGGAATGATTTGCAATGGTCGAGTTAGTTTGACGATTTAGGCTATTTGAAAACCATGATTTCGACATAATTGACTTAGTTCTACCTTTTTAGGTAAAATTTCTATCTTAGGGTTGATTGTGTCCATAATAGGGGGCCTTCACCAGACCTTATTCCCTCTCCTGAGCTAGAGGTTATTTTGCGCTATCCAGATATAGGCCAGGGACCATCCTAAGCTCCATCGGTGTTTATTTCTTCTTTAGTGCTGAGGGATACTTTGGTTTAACTTTTGAGGTTGATTAGTGATGCACCATCTGATGATGCACAGTTACACATTAGAGTGGTACTGAGGGGGCATAATTTATAGGTGCAGCTCCTAGAGTTGAGGTCCCTCCTGTATTAGTAGTTACTCAGCAAGTGGTTGCCCAGTATTTTATATCTGTTGAGAAGCAAAAGATGTTAGAAGATTCTTGAGATTGGCTCTGCCTAGGTTTTAAGGTGCACTGAGCGAGGATGCATATGAGTTTCTGATTGCTTGTGAGTATAAGCTCTGTAATTCAGGCCTAGTTAAGACAAATAGTGTGGACTACATTACTTTTTGTTTGACTTAACAACTTGACATTTGTGGATAGGTCATCTTGTTTCTAGGCCAACTTGATCTTCTTCTTCGACTTGGACTGAGTTCTCTAATATCTTCTTAGTGAATTACATGACTCACAATTTGGGGATTATTTGAGAGATCGATTCTCAAGGTTAGAATAGGGCTCTATCATAGTTATAGAGTATGAGGCTCATTTTCATAAGTTGGATAGGAAAGCTACTTTTATTCTATCTACTGCATATGAGAGAGTTCATTGCTTTGTACATATTCTGAGACTTCCTCTTTGTATGTTTACTAAGAGTTTGGTTATTTTAGGTAGGTCTTTTTTGAGGTGTCTGATCATGCTTAAGTGATGGGTGAGATATATCACAAGGCCCAAGGGGCCAATAATAAGAGGCCTAGATATTAGGGTAGTCTCAGTGGAAGTCGTAGTAGCTCTTTGATGAGTGGTGAATTTACCAATTATTTACATCTAAATATTCATCCACACTATTATGATTTAAGGGTATGAATGAGACAAATTTGTTTGTTTAATGCACTAATCTCCACAATTTACAGGTATATAAGCAAAGAGAAGGAAAGATATGTAATTGAGCTTAAAAGGATCAAAAAAGGAATAAGTGCAAATGATGGAAAACCCTGTACAGAAAATTGGTCTCAGAAACTGCGATCTCGGACGGATGGCCGCGATAATGACCAGTTAAGTTTAGTCAAATACACATAATCACGATTATCCAAAGGCGATCATGGTAGCCGCAATCGCGGGAAAGATGGTACGATTGTGGCTTAGTAGGTTTAATAACCAAGGACAATTCTATAAATTAATGTAGCTGATCCAAATTCCCTTATAGGGCACAAATCTTTTTTCTCTTTGGACATTATTGAATTACTGGAGATTGAAATAGAGACTTGGTGAACCCTAGAAATTAGGGAAACTATTATATTTAAATTTCAATATGAATTTGGTGAATTTAAAGTTTAAAGTGAAGATACTTCTTATTTTCCATTGCCATGGATGTTATGAATAAACCTTTTGGAGTATCTTTTCTCTTTAGCTTTATGAGTATCTAGATTTTCTTGCCTTGGGATCATGTTGAACTAGGGTGCAATTATGTATGGGTTGTGATGTATTTGTGTGGATTCTAGTTTGTTAATGATGAATTTCACTATTTCTTAGTTCAAGTAGTTAGGATTTGTGGGTGAAAACCCCAAATGCCCAAAATGGGTTTGTGGGTGAAAACCCCAAGTTCTTGAAATCTCTCATTTTCATTAAAAGAGGAATGTAGGTGAAATTTTGGAAACCACATAATCCTTGAAAGAGGGATATGGGTGACAAACAAATAGTGGACATAATAGATGTAGTTTGCTATCTTTTTGCTATCTTAGAAAAAGAGCGAGTAAAGAGTTGGCTATGTCTTGGGCATCTTCCTAGAAATAGGGATGCCCAATTGAGGTATTATGTGGTTTTAATTAACACACTTTTTAGGTACCCGAAAGGGTAAATGGGTGATATTCTGAGGTTTTGTTGACAAACTAACCTCAAGAACCCTCAACCTAGCCTACCATATCATTAATGACTAGAATTTGCATCAAATCATCTTGCACCCATTCATAACTTGCCCATAGGTATACATAATCCCTAGGTACTTCTTATATTGTATTTTGAATTTATTTTCACCATTAGTTTGTTAACTTGAATAGATAGAAACACGTTCCAAATGCCCCTCCCCCCAGTTTTAAATCATGCATTTTATTTTGCCTTCACTACGAGTATACCTTTAGATGCCATTGACACTCATAGGTATCAAAGACTTAACTTGACCCTTATGGATTTGACCTCAACAAAAGTTGAGTTATTAAAAATGACTGTCCTCTACCAATTGAAATGGTATAGGTGAGCATTATCAAAATGGGCCGTTGTCGGGAAGTGAGACTTAGTTTTCACTTGTACAATGTTGATTATAGCTTTAGATATATCCGTGGTGATTTTGATTTACTTTGTTTTTTGTTTTTGGTTCTTTGTAGGTGATTATTATTCCTTCTGAATGACCATGGGTCAAGAAGGAATTAGTGATAATTCATCACATAAACAAGTTAAAACTGTGTTATATTGGTGACTATGCTAGTGCCATTAGTATTTCCCCTATCGGGGGAAATAGTGTATTTTATGTCAGAAGAGAAAAAGAAGTGCTAAAGACAGAAAACTCTAAACAGAAAATTGGTCTCAGAAACCACGATCACGGACAGATGGCTGCAATTGCAACTAGTCAATTTTAGTCAAATGCACATGATTATGATTATCCAAAGGTGGTCCGGTAGCCGCAATTATGGGATAGCTGGTGTGATCACGTCTTAGTGGGTTTAATGCCTGGGGGAAATTCTATAAATTGATGTAGCTAATCCCAATTCCCTTATAAGGCACAAAACCTTTCCCCCTTGGATAATATTGGATTATTAGAGTGAAAATTAGAGACTTGGTGAACCCTAGAATATGGATAAAGTTTTGTATATAAATTCTAATTTGAATTTGGTGAAATTGAAGTGTAAAATGAATATTATGCTTATTTTTCATTACCATGGATTCTATGAATGAATCTTTTGGTATATCTCTTCTCTTTAGCTTTATGAATAGCTAGATTCTCTTGCCTTGGGATTACGTTGAACTAGGGTAAAACTATGTGTGGATTGTGATGTATTTGTGTGGATTCTAGTTTGTTAATTAGGGGTTTCACTATTGCTTGGTTTAATTAGCTATAATTTATGGGTGAAAACCTCAAATGCCCAAATGGATTTGTGGGTGAAAACCCCAAGTTCTAAAAGCTTACATCTTCTTTGGAAGTGGGATGTGGGTGAACTTTTGAACACATAACATCCTTGAAAGAGGGATATGAGTGACAAAGAAACATTGGACAATAATGGATGTAGCTTTCTATCTTTTCACTATCTTAGAAATAAGAGTAAGTAGAGGGTTGGCTATGTCTTAGGTATTTTCCTAGAAATAGGTATGCCTAATTGAGGTATTACGTAGCTTTTATTGACACACCTGTTAGGTACATGAAATGGTCAATGGGTGATATTCTTGATGTTTTATTGACATAGTAACCTCAAGAACCCTCAACCTAGCCTATCATATCGTTAATGACTAGAATTTTCATCAAATCGTCATGCACCCATACATAACTTGACCTTAGGTAGACATAATTCTAAGGTCCTTCTTATTGGATTTTTAATCACAATTGTCATATATATATATATATCAAATAGACTTTGATAGAAACATGTTACAAATACCCCCCCCCCCCAATTTTAAATTATGTATTTTATTTTGCCTTCACTACGAGTATACCTTTAGATGCCATTGACACCCATAGGTTTTGAAGACTAGACTCCCTCCTCGTGAATTCGACCTCAACATAAGTTGAGCTATTGACAATGACTTCCCTCTACCAATCTAAATAGTATAGGTGAACATTATCAAAATGGCACTGTTGCTTGGATCAAACTTGGGTCACCCACATAAAAGAAGGAAATACTCATCACTATACTATAACAACCGTTCTCTACCAATTGAAATGGTATAGGTGAGCATTATTACTTTATGTTTAGAGGTAGTGGTTTACAAGGTAGGTACGATCTATGTCAAACAAATCAGCCTAAAAGTTAGCCTAGTAGACCCATTTAGGCAGTACTCTAGATTACTGATAGAGGTCAGTCTTATGTTAGTTATTACCCTAGTTAGAGTGGTGGTCATTCATTGAGGGGTTTTTTTTCTGGTTATTCTAGTCATGGTGATAATTCTGGGTCAGTCGGATCTTTTGTGTCTAGTATAGCTTATGTGACATAATATGGTTTTCAAACTTTTAGTATTTACTTACGTTATTGCCCTAGTCATGGGGAGATTGTCATCGCAACTTAGAGTGTTCCCCTTATTAGAGCAGTTTATGCCTTATCTAGAAGTAGTATAAATAGTCATATGGGTAGTCCCTAGGGTGCTCATGGAGGTTCTCAGGTAAGTAGGGGAGGTACTTGATAGTCCAAAATTACAACTTTACTTAAAGAGTGTATGCAATCATTGTCAAATTTATAACGCAACTAGGTTGGGGTCGAATCCCATAGCCGTTACTGGATCTTTTATTTCACTCTATTCTGTTTAAGGCTAACGAACATAGTGACGATTCAACGTAAGCTTGACAAACTATCACTCAGTCTGCCACTTGAGTCCTTGACAACTTCACTTTTGCTTAAGCCTGCTGGGTACCATAAATTTTTATCGTAAGGTTGATGACCCATCAATTAATCTATCACATATATTCTTTTCCTGCTTTTCTAAGTGATTCCTTTCTTTGAGTGATTTTCCTAAGAACAAGTAAAACCCAACATCAAATGCTTTAATAGTTGCTTAAAAATGTACAATTATCCCTTATTAAAGGTACAAAATATTTCATCAAATACCAGAACATCAATAATCAGTTAGGATCCCAACTAGGTGATAGGAGAGGTCAGTTGTATAAATTACCTGCTAGACACGAAGCTGAGTCTTCAGATGTTATGATCACAGGTATGATTTTGGTGTGGATTCAGTCAAGTTTTACTTTATTTGATCGGGGATTTGCTTATTATTATATATCTACTTATTTTGCTTCATAGTTAATGTTATGTTGGGATTAATTATCTATGCCCTTACGTGTATCTACTCCAGTGAGTGATTCTTTAGTAGTGGATCAAGTGTTTAAATCCTATATTATGACTGTTAAAGATGTTGATACTCATATTGATCTTATTATATTAGACATGATAGATATTAATGTGATTTTTGACATAGAGTGGTTATCCTACCATTATGAATTGTGGATTATTTTACCAAGACTATTACTTTATCAATACCCTATATACCCTTAAACGTGTGGCAAGTAGTTGTTTGTCGTGAGCTGGTGGGGATTATTTCTTACATGTTTTCTAGGAGACTTATATTGAGGGGTTTCATGTATTATCTCACTTATATTTAGGATGTTAGTATGGAGAGACCTTCACTTGACTCTATTATTGTAGTATGTGAGTTTCCTGATGTTTTCCCTACCTATCTACCTGGTATACCTCCTACCCATTAGATTGAGTTTGTTATTAATCTTCAGCCCAACACCCGACCTAATTTTATGGTACCTTACCTATGGCTCTTGCCAAACTTAAAAAGTAGAATTTCCAACTTCAACATCTTTTGGTAAGGGTTTTATTAGACTGAGTATATCTCCTTGGGGAGCTCCTATATTATTTGTGAAGAAAAAAGATGGCTCCACACAGATGTGTATTGATTATAGGTAGCTTAATAAGGTTACAATGAAGAACCATTGTCGTATGCCTTACATTGATGACTTTTTTATCCAACTTCAGTGTGGAGCGATGTTTTCTAAGATTAATTTAAGGTCTGATTACCATTTAAGGATTCGGGATGAGGAGGTTCTGTAGACAACCTTTAGGACCTATATGATCATTATGAGTTCCTAGTGATGTCCTTTGGGTTGACTAATTCCCCATCTGTATTCATGGTTTTGATGAATAGAGTGTTGAGGCCTTATTTGGATTCCTTTATGATTGTGTTTGTTATTTAAATCCTTGTATATTCTAGGAGTAAGGAGGAGTATGCACAATATTTGAGGATTGTACCCCAAACTTTAAGAGATCATGTGCTTGTCTCTAAGTACTCTAAGTGTGAGTTTCGGCTTAAGTCGATGATGTTCCTTAGGCATATGGTGTCTAAGAATGGGATATGGTAGACCCAACGAAGATTAAGGCTATTCATGACTGGGCTAGGCCTATATCTCTGATTGAGGTTCACAACTTTATTTGCTTGGCTGGTTATTATAGATGATTCTTTGAGGGTTTTCCTACTATTTTAGAACCTATGACTAGATTGACTCAAAAGAAGGTTCCATTCTGATGGTTCGAGGAGTATGAGTCAAATATTTTTAAGCTAAAGGAGTTCCTTACATTGGATCCTATTTTGGGTTTTTCTGTTAAGAATGAGTGATTGACTGTGTATTGTGATGCTTTTATTTTAATTTAGGTTGTGTATTGATGTAGTAGGGTCCTGTTATTTTTTATTCTTTAAGGAAACTTAAGGTGCACGAGTGCATCTACCTCACTTATCATTTGGAGTTGGCGATGGTAATTTTTGCACTTAAGATTCAGAGACATTACCTTTATGGTGTGCATTATGAGATTTTCATAGAGCATTACTGTCTTCAATATCTTATGACCCATAGAGAGATTAATTCTAGACAAGTAGATGAATGAAGTTGCTTAAGGATTATGATATTTTTATTTTGTACCATACGGACAAGGCAGATTTGGTGGCAGATGCCATGAGCTAAAAGGTAGTGAGTATGAGTAGCTTAGCTTGTATTTTAGTTTCTTAGGGGCCGTTGGCATGGGGCATTCAATACTTAGCTAACTTGATGGTTATACTTAATATTTCAAACCCTAGGAGAATTCTTGATAGAATAGAGGCTAGTTCCTCCATTTTTGACCAGATTCGGGATAGTCAGTTTGAGGATAATACATTATGCATCCTCTGTGATCAGTTGTTGAATGGTGAGTCCAAGAAGCCTACCATAGATTCTAAGGGCGTTTTGAGATTTTATAGCCATATTTGTGTTTTGAGGATTGATGACATGATTTAGTTGATTTTTCACGAGTCATATAGCTCTATATATTCTATTAATTCGTGTACAACTATGATGTATAGAGATTTGAGACATCATTATTGGTGGAGTGGTATGAATAGAGATATGGCTGACTTTGTAGCTCGTTGCCTAAGTTGTCAGCAGGTGAAGTCCAAGCATTAGTGACTAGGTGGTTTGATTTATAAATTGCCCATTCTCGAGTACAAGTGGGAGTAGATTGCCATTGGCTTTTTTTGTGATTTTCCTCGTACATCCCGAGGTTTTGATGTTATTTAGGTTACTTTGGATCTGTTGACCAAGTCGGCATATCTCATTCCTATTTAGATATCCTTCAGTATCGAGAGGTTAGCCCTTATATATGTATGTAAGATAGTCCATTTGCATGGTGTGCCTATATCCATCATTTCAGACCAGGGTTCTATGTTCACTTTTAGATTTTGGAGAGGTTTTTAGGAAGTGTTGGGTACTCAGGTGGATTATACCAGAATATTCTATCCTCAAACTGATAGCCAGTTAGAGTGGACTATTTAGGTTCTTGGGGATATGCTCTAAGCATTTATTATGGATTTTGGAGGGCAATGGGGGCAATACTTAGCCTTGGCAGAGTTTGTATATTATTACAATTATTATTCAAGTATTGAGATGGAGACTTTTGACACTTTATATGATAGGTGATGTAGTTCCCCAATTAGATTGTATGAGACCTTCGAGATTAGATCCCCGTGGTACTGGCCTGCTTTAGGAGTCATTGGATAGAGTCAGGTTGATTTAGGATAGGTTGAGAGCTACTCAAAGTAGGCAAAAGGAGTAGCAGACCATAGATTTTGTGCCTTAAGATTTGTAGATGGTGATTAGGTATTCCTTCTTATATGGTGTGATGAGGTTCAGGAGGAAAGGTAAGTTCAGCCCAGAAATATTAGACCATTTGACATTCTTCACATAGTTGGTGATGTGGATTATGAGTTATCTCTAACTTCAGGTTTGTTATTGTTTTATTTATTGTCCATGTTTCCATGTTGTGGTGATACATTTGTAATCCATCTTATGTGCTTAGATGGGATTCAGTTTAGTTAGAGAAGTGGTTGACCTTCATGGAGGAGCGTGTGCTCATTTTGGCTAGTGATGTTAGACGGCTATGCACTAGAGAGATTTCTATAGTTAATTTTAGTAGAGGCACCTTCAGGTAGATGAAGCTACTTGGGAGATTAAGAGCAAGATGTAAACCCAATATCCTTACCTGTTCGAGGCTTCAGGTACATTCTAATCCTTGACTTTTGCGGACGAATGTCCTTTAGTAGTGGATATTGTAATGACCCTTTAGGTTAGTTTCAATATTCTTGCTTATTTTTGCCGTTAGAGCTTTTCTATAGATTTCCTAGGTCATTTATGACTTGTTGGGACTAACAGTTTGATTACTGGCCAGTTTGTTTGGTTTTAGAGTCAATTCCCTATTTTGAAGCCTTTGCTAGTTCAAATTGGCTACTGAGATAAACACTTTAGTAAATGACCTCGTATGCCAATTTTGTCTATTCCAATAGCTCTGAAATGTCAATTTTAGGTTTCATAGACCTTTGGTTTAGGTCTCGACGAACCCATGATCATTTTCCCTATTAGTCAAAATTTTAAGAAAATGGAAGTAAGGTAAGGTACCCACTTTTTGTCAAAACGACCTTGGATGGAAATTTTGACTGCGGCATTGAGTCTGGAATGTCAAATTTGATAGAATAACATAGTCTGTTTTTGTATACAGGATTCTAGATGAATCTTGAGGGGTTCTAAGTCTCAGCAGTGTTGGTGCACTCGCTAATCGCGAGCTGGCAGGTTCAGGTGGAAGTCACAATAGCGACATCTCATTTGCTAATACAACACCCTTAGTACTAGAACCAATGGCACAAATGTGATAGCTGGTCATCCTAAAAGCGAAGTGGCCATCGGGGGCAATATCGTGATTGCGAGAGTCGGGTCACGATAGTGACTTTCGACAACTTGGGTAGGGTATAAATAACCCCCTTTTATCCCAATTTAACCCTTCTTCATCCTTCCAAAGAGATTTAAACCTTAAATATTAATAAAGCGTAGCATTAAAGCTTGTGGGTGATTTGGTGAGCTTGGATAATGACTCTTTTGTGATTCTTCCTTTAATTTGAGGTAAGATTCCTCCACTTCCATGATTGAATTCCCCTTTTATTATTTATAATTCCTAAACCTTGGTGACTTAATTATAACACCAATGTAGCTTGGATATCACCTATTTTAAGGGTAATTTTTTACTAAGCATAAGTGAATGTTGGGTTGGCTTCAGAAATGGATTTTTCGTAGATGAGACCCACATGAAATTTTTTAGTAATTATGGACCTGAAGCACAATAGTGAAATATGGGTATCGTTATTCTTTTTATGATGAGTAGATTGTGATTTTCATAGCATGACACCTTACAGAATCTTCTCAAAAGTGAATGTTAGTGTTTTAGCGGATTCTTTGATCCTTCTTCGGCGTCTAAATAGGCTAGGTTTCCTCTCTTTTTAGATTGAGCTATGTCATAGTATATTTATGAAATTATGTTAGATTTTGGATGGATTTTAGGGTTTGATTGTGGGATTGGCAATGTTTGGGTTAGTTGGACCGTTTAGGCTATTTGAAAATCGTGATTTAGGCATAATTGACGTAGTTGTACTTTATTTAGTTAAGATTTCTATCTTAAAGTTGATTGTGGCTTAGTTAACTCCTAAAAGTGGATTTAGATATCTTAGCCTTGTTCGGGGTAGAAATTTTCCAAAAATTTAATCGGGGATTTAGAAGTAGGCTCTTTGACCCACCTTCGGCCAAGATTTGTGTTAGCCTTGGAAAAACCTTTATTCACTTGTTATGCACCTTGAAGATGGTTACTAAGGTAATATTTTGATATTTGACACTTGATGGGTACGATGGGTAGGATTTGATGCTTATTGGTATTATGATAATGATATTAATTATGTACATATATACCAGTTTGAGTCCAGAAAATTATGATATTGATGATATAAATATCGATTTGAGTTCAAATAAAGATTATGATATTGATAATATATTAACTGGTTAGATTCGGGATAATGATTATGATATTGATGATATAAATACCAATTTAAGTTTTGATAATTATTAGGATAACAATGATATATTTATTGGTTGAAGTCTGAATATTGATTATATAATTACCAATTTAAGTTCGGCTATTACTTATGATATTGATTATATGATATCGGTTTAATTTCGACAATGGAGTGTGGAGATATAGGTATTGGTTCATGTCCGAAAATGGGAAATTGACTATCGTATGGCATGACATGGATGGATTCTAGTAGTATCATGGAAAATAGAAAATGGAAAATGAAGGTGGTTAGGTTTATCCTTTACTTATTTGTACCCTCCAAGCTTATGGGGGCTTGCATTGGGTTATTTACTTTTTCACACTTATTGGCTTATGGGGGTCAATCTAATAGTTACAATTGCTTGTTCTTTATATTATTGTTCTGGTTTATTTATTTCACTGTGTACAGCAATGTTGGAGTTAAGTATAGGGTTGCCCCTTTTATTGACTTAGTTTTGTTATCTATTATGTTATCGCATTTATATCATGATTTAGCTCAGTCAGTCAATAATTCCTACAGTGTATTTGAGGTTTTGGTACTCATACTATACTTTTATATCTTTTTGGTATAGGTACGAGTACTAGTTATTGTTATTGATTCGAGGATCATGCTATGGTAGATTTCAGAGATAGGGTGAATTCTTGGAGTCAGAGTGGCCTCATTTCCTTCTATATATCTATGTCTAGTCTTTTGTTTCGAGATGAATTGTATTGACTATTATAAAACTTGTGGTGTGCTGTAGTAGCTATTATACTGACTATACTAAGTCATGGGATGGTTTTTTATATTATGGATACCTTCTAGACTATTTCTATTGCCTTGCTTATTTATGAGTTATATTGCTTATTTCTCCCATTTGGGTCATTCTTAAAACACATTAGCCCATTGAGAATAGCCTTGGCTACGGTTTGGCTTACCTACTGGTGGGATTTAGTAGGTGCAATCATTAATCATAAATCGAGTCATGATAGATCAACAATAATCTATGTGAAGAGATATAAAACAAGGGTAGCAGTCGTGGTCCTATATTTTTTCTCCCTCCATATTTAGTAGTTATTAGGGCTTTATATAGGGTCAAAGTATAAAATAAAAAACTTGAGTGCAATTTTCTCAACTCTCTTAATCCATCATTTAATAATTGTCACCCATACTCAATAATTAACACTTGATTCACCTGCACCAAAATTAAAAACTTTTTTGTCACTCTTAATTTATTCTCCCTAACTTCTTTTCTCATTCTATTTGAAAATTAGTTTGCACATTTTATGATCTTTGCTTCACATATGAATAACCTCGACATTGGCCTTACTGCTCGTACATTCTGTAATATGTATTTCTTCTTAATTTTTATAGTTCATAGAAACTTTCTGTATCTATGACATATTCCTATTAGTATGAAATACATTTATTCACCACCATCATTAAAACAACAAGAAAACCAAGTCCATCTTTGAAGATTAGGGAAAATAGCCCTTTAATATTGGAGCAAACAAAAAGTCTTTTCACACCTTTAGATTGAGGACTCCAATAATTTGTATATTCTAAGGAAATAGTATAATGATTCTCCAAGTTATTTTCTACATGTTCATACTTTTTCCATATTTAAAACCTTCCCATAGCTGTCCCAAGTCATTTATGACTTGTTGGGACTGACAGTTCAGTTATCGGGTAGTTCGTTTGGTTTTTAGGGTCATTTTCCTATTTTATAGCTTTTGAAGTTGATAATAAGGTCTCAAGCTATCACGACCCAAAAACTAAGGGTCATGATGGCACTTGTCGTGGTAAGGCTTGACAAGTAAGGCTATCATACAAACTAATACAAAAAGGGAAAATATTAGCAATAACCCAAAGTAAGTCTTCTAGAACAAAGCCGAGCCACACAACATAATAAAAGTGGAAGAGCATAACCAGAGATATCGTACCAAAATCCTAAAACCTGGTGCCACAGTGTAAGAAGTAATTGATACAACTCGAGATAAAAATACATAAGATATCCAAAACAGGAACACTCTTTCTCTGAATGCAAAATAGTGATTAGTCTAAATAAAGAAAGGTAGTAGTAGACTCCAAAAGCAAGAATTCAACCGCTACCTTGAGAAGCTCTGACGTATCTCCTGAGGTCAACCACAGTGAGGTGCACTCGAACCTGGATATACACTAAAAGGACACAGTAAGGGTGAGTACGATCCGCTTATAGTCAGTAGGTATCATAGGCTGACTGAGCAAAGTAGAAAATAAAGCATATAAAATACACACTAAGGGCCATTACCTATAACTAGAAAAAGTCCCAAACGGTAGCCCACACCATCTTTACTAATAGTTCTATAATATTCACATACACTATAGCTATACAAAATAGAAAGACTTGTATATAGGTATCACACAAAAAAATATAACGGAAGAAATACACATAGATAGGCATCACATAAAAAAATAATGCATCACTGAAATGTACAAAGTAAATACAAATGCATTGGAAATGATGATGATGATGATAATGATGATGATGATGAGGATACCCGAGGTAGTTGCACAACCTCCTTATACACCTACGTATATAAAGCTTCACAACGTAGGACCAATGGAAGATTCATCAACCCATAGACAACCAATATCAAATACCAATATCCATAACTCTTCTCTAGCACATCCATCGATAGAGGGTATTAAAGATGTCACATTTTCTATCCAAAAAAACTAGTATTTCCAGTACTTTCAAAATTTCCTCAATGGTACCAATGTTTCATGAATTTGTATGATATAAGTATGTAATGCTCACAAACATACAAAATAAGTAATCCAATATCCAACCAATATACCAATCATGTGAGCCAATAATCCACTCAATATTTTTCCAACCATCAATGAATGCTAACATAAACCATATGACAAGAGAGTAGAATATAATTAAATACATTATTTATACCACATTAGCTTTTTTATTATACAAGATATAGTTAATTTCACATATTCACAACCAATAATTTCTTATAGGATCCCACACGATCCCACATAGCAAATAACATTCCAAAACCACCAAACACAACAATATATAGGCCCACATATAGGCACAACACAATAGTTATATCCATTATCGT
This sequence comes from Capsicum annuum, assembly GCF_002878395.1. Taxonomy (NCBI): domain Eukaryota; kingdom Viridiplantae; phylum Streptophyta; class Magnoliopsida; order Solanales; family Solanaceae; genus Capsicum; species Capsicum annuum. The sequence continues at coordinate 66,654,796 of NC_061111.1, forward strand.
GATTAGTTCCCATACCCTTAAAATGATTTTGTATCGACATTAACTACCCAGCCCAATCTAAAGAAAGTTAAGCCATAATCTACCGTATATGCCAAAAATCGATCTGAAATCCTTTAACCCAAATTCTTACTCCTCACAAATGAACTTGAAATCAACTAAAACATAGAAATATAAAATCTATGCATCAAAAGAAATCAAACTATACCTATATTACGTATTTTTGGGTCGGGGTCAAAACAAATCGCCAAAATGGGTTTTCAAAAAAGAAGGGTAAAATCATAACTTTTTTTTGAAATATGTTCCCCATATTTTTAGGAGTCTACAATTGAAAACCCAAGCAAAGAAGTGTTGAAAATGAGGTCCAAATTAAAAAAAATCATGTTCAAGCTTTACCAATAAAAATCCTCAAAATTTATTAAAATTGAGAATTAAAGTTGTTTTAAAGATCAAATCAAAATAAAAGTGACAATTCTAAAGTTAGAACTCACCCAAGTAAAAACAAGTTGAAATCGAGGTTTAAATCAGAGAATTATAATTTTTAGGCCTGGCGGGCCAAAATCCCTAATTTCTACCTTTAAATTCATATTTAAACATAGTTACATGATAAAATTTGGAGAAAGCTCTTGAAATAAATGTTATGGTGCTTACACAAGGTTAAAATGGGAAGAAATGGATCAAAATCATGAAACCCTAAGCTCTAAGTCTTAAAAATGATAAAAAAATGGCAAAACATAGGTATATAAAGGACCCAGACATTGCATACGCGATCACCAGGTCATGTACATGGTATCTCGCATGAGGGTGGGTATCATATTCACAAAATTATTGTCGTGTTCATAAGGCTAGCGATTACGACAAAGATGTTACATATGCGACACTTGGTGCTGATCTGCCGAGTCACTATGCGACTGGACAACTGCGATCATGGCTGCACCAGCACTAGCTGGAGACTTGGAATTCTACAAGTCTTTGTGGATCCCTAAAGTTTCATTTAGAATCCAATGAATACAAATAAACTATGCTACCTCATCAAATTCGATGCTTTGGACTCAATGGTTATATTAGATTTTTGAAAAAATTTTTATTTTCACAAAGTTGACCCCCAAAACCCAATTTCACAACTTTTCAAACCGAGGGTCAAAATAAGATATAAGAGCCATAAAACCATTCCAACTATGTTACAAACCTAAAATTGATGTTTTGGATCTATTGACACAGTCTATTGTGCCATTCGACGGGCAAATCAATAAATATTGATCAAAGACAACTATAAGATTTTTTAAGCCATTAAAAAACCATAACATCACATAAATCACTATAAAATGCATTAGGAACCATAGAAAGTATCCCCACACATCAAAAATACTACAATACGACCACAAAAAGGGGTAAACTAGTCAAATCTTACTGAAATAAATATTTTACATAAATCATCAAAAATTAAGTTGCTATACGAGCCAAAAATTTAGGTAATAACCTTGGATGCCAATTTGGACAATTCCATTAGCTCCAAAAAATCGATTTTAGGCTAGAGGGACCCTTGGTCTTGATCTTAAGGCATCTAGGCCTTTTTTAGGATAATGGGTGGATTTTGATAAAAATAAAACCTTGGGTGTGGGACCTATATTTTATCAAAATAACCTCAGATGGAAGTTTTGTGAAAAACCCATGATTTTGGCCCTTGAAAATTTCCTAAGGTTTAAGCTCACTTGACTCGTATCAAAGGCTATACTTTTTAGCTTTTAATTTAAGGATATTTTAAACATTTCCCCTCTTAACCAAATAGAATCCCATGACTTATAACCTCTTTCAGAGTTTCATTATCACAAAGACATCTAAGTAACTCCTCAAATACTCCTAAATCCTCAAGGTCAAGAACACATAGGGTTTTCAAAAGGTTGATTAATTAGGGTCTTTAAGGGTGATTTCTCTTCATACATATTACCATTACAGGCATATTACTCTTCTCTCATTGTTAATTTTGCAAGAGCATGTGCTTTAAAGTATTATTCATAAAATTATTATGATGGTTTTGAAACATGGGTTAGGGTTTTTTAATGTTTATGAATTGAACAATATTTCTCATGGTTAATATATTATTTTCATAATTTAAATGTTGTTTTAAACTTGTAGGTACAGGGGGTGATCTGCGGTCCACGTGGAACTTAAGATACACGTCACAACTAGGCCCTGGTTTGGGTTGTAAGAAATGTGGTATCAAAGCCCTAATTTGGTGTAATTGGGTTTCCAACAAAGACGTGTTGAGTACAATTTCTTTTATGGTTGTGTAACATTCCATGCTTATATGGCAAAGGCTACAAGATATTTAGGAATATTTTTCTTTCTTTTTGTTATATTTCAAGCTATAGAGTCTAAGGTCTTGAGTCTATCTAATTCCCATTTGTTTGGTTTTTAGATCATGCCTTCTAGATAATCTAAAGCTCATGGAAACTTCTCTGTCCTACTTAAGGACAGTACTTATGGGACACGCGTTACTTATGGGGTGTAGACTCGGTCTAGGGGTTTAGTTCTCGATTGCCCTTCTGGAGTTTGAACAGTCTCCTGTAGTCCTCCTTAAGATCCTGAGGCTAATGTGTCATATTCAGAATATTGTTAGTCTATTCATATGTTGGCTCAGTTAGTATATTGTTAGTCTGTGTGTTTACCTTTTGTTACTACATCTTCTGAGGCTATAAGGGTTGGCTAGTTTATGAGGTTGAACCCTCATGTGTTCACTAGTGTTAAGGTTGAGAAGGATCATTAAGGTTTTATTGATGAGATAAATATAATCTTTTAGGATATGTAACTCCTAATATGGAGGGTGTAGAATTTGCAGCTATCAATTGAAGGATATAGCATACCAATGGTATAAGGAATAGGAATAGTCTAGGGGAGATGATTCTGAATTCGCTGTGGGATAATTTCTCAAATTCTTTCCTGGACCACTTTTTTCTTTAAAATTTTAGGAAGGAGAAAGCAAAAGAGTTTGTTAATCTAAAGCAAAGTAGGATGACGGTCAAGGAGTATGACTTGAAATTCCATTAGTTCACCCGATATGCTCATGAGTTCATGTCTAACATAAGGGCTAGAATGATGAATTTGCTTTTGGGTTGTCCTATGATTTGATTCTAAAGAGTAAAGATTCCTTGTTTAATAAGGATATGGATATCTCAAGATTGGTTGTGTATATGCAGTAGGTTGATAAAGAGAAGAAGCAAGTGAAGATAGAGGAAAGGTAGAATAAAATTCTTAGATTTTCTAATCATAGTGGAGGTCAGTAGCAGAGTGGTAGAGATGGTGAAAAGTGCTCTAAGAAAAAGTAGGAGAGTTCTAGTTCCTACTCTATGGCTAGTGATCCTTGCCCTAATTATCAGGTGATCATCGCTCCCAACATTAGAGTTGGTTTAGGGAATAGGGTGCCCAATCTCAAGCTAGTGGAGCTCAGTCGGCTCCATTATATCCTTCTTGTAGATTTTATGAGTTGGTGCATGGTGGGTTTCGTGAAGAAGGAAGGAACAAGTGTTTTAAAAGTGGTTAGATTGGTTATCTGTAAAGGGATTATTCTTCTAAGGTTTTTTTAGGGGAGAACAAAATTCCTGTTGTTGCTTTTATCAGCTCCTATACCAACACCAACAAAAATTACTTGTATGCTCTTTCTACCCACCAAGATTCTAAGGCATCTCGCGATGACGCTACTTGTATGTTACAACTCTTTTCTCCTGATGTGTATTTCTTAATTGATCCAAGGTCTACTCTTTCTTATGTGACCCTATTTATTGCTATGTCTTTTGGTTTCTATCCTGAGTGTATCCCTGATCCTTTCTCTGTTTTAACCACTATGGGTTACTCTATGGTTTTTAGAAGAGTCTATAGTGGTTGTGTTGTATCTGTTTGTGGTAGAGAAACACTGGTAGATCTGATAGAGTTGCACATGGTTAATTTTGATGTCATATTTTGGATAGACTGGTTGCACTTGTTCTATGGCTTCTTAGATTGTCAAACTCATAAGGTCATGTTTAAATTCACTAATGAGCTGGTCATTAGTGGAAAGGGGGTTCTCTAGTGCCTATGGAAAGGTTCATATCGTATCTTAGATCTCAGAAGTTGATTTCCAATGGATGTCTCTATCATTTGGCCTGGGTTAATGATTCTAACTTAGTGGGTCCTTCATTGCAATCCATTCTTGTGGTTAGTAAATTTTTTGAGTTTTTCTGATAATCTTCCTAGTATCCCTCCTGATAGGAAGATTGATTTTGGGATTGACCTTGTTTTGGACACTCGTCTTATCTCTATCCCTCCTTATAGAATGGCTTTAACTGAGTTGAAGGTAATTAAAGAGCAGCTAAAATACCTCCTAGACAAGAGTTTTATCCATCCTAGTGTCTTTGTGGGGTGTTCCTGTATTGTTCGTACGTAAGAAGGATGGTTCCCTTCGAATGTACATTAATTATCGCCAGTTGAATAAGGTTATGACAAAGAGTAAGTATCCTCTTTCTCAGATTAATGATTTGTTTGACTAGCTTCGGGTGCTTGATGTTTCTCTACGATTGATCTTAGGTCTGGTTATCATCAGTTAAATATTAGGGAGGTGGATGTCCCTAAGACTGTCTTCCAAACCCGATATGGTCATTATGAGTTCTTAGTCATTTCTTTTGGTTTAATTAATAGCCCATCAATATTTATGGACTTGATGAATAGGGTCTTCCATCAGTTTCTAGATTTTTTTATCATCGTATTTATAGATGATATTCTGGTGTATACTAAGAGTGAGGTAGATCATGTCGATTACCTCTGTATCATATTACGAATATTGAAAGATCAACATTTATATGCTAAGTTTTCAAAGTGCAAATTTTGGTTAAAGGCTATTACTTTTTTAGGTCATGTCATTTCTAGTGAATGGATCATGGTGGGTCCGCAGAAAGTTGAAGTGGTTAAGAATTGTTTTAGGCCTATAGATCCAATTGACATTTGGCACTTCTTGGGTTTAGTCGGTTACTATAGGAGATTTATGGAGAGTTTTTCAGCTATAGCTTCCCCATTGACTAAATTAACCTAGAAGAAGGTGAAATTCTTATGGAATGATGCTTGTGAGGGTAGTTTTGAGAAGCTAAAAAATAAATTGACTTTAGTTTTCATTTTGACTCTGCCTGAAGGGTCTAATGGTTTTGTTGTCTATTGTGATTCATCCCGTGTGGGACTTGGTTTTGTATTGATACAACACGGTAGGGTAGTGGCCTATGCTTTTAGGCAGTTAAAGTTTATAAGAAGAATTATACAACCCATGACCTCGAGTTGTTGGCTATGGTGTTCGTATGGAATATTTGGCCTTATTATTTATATGGAGTCTATGTAGATATGTTTTTTGATCATAAGAGCCTACAATATATGTTCATCTACAAGGAGTTTAGGCAAAAAGAGGTGTATTAAGTTCCAGAAAGATTACAACATGAATCTCCACTATCACCCAGGTAAAACTAATATGGTTGCTGATGCTTTAACCCGGTTATCCATGGGGAGTGTAGCTCATATGGATGAGGATCAGTGGAAATTAGTGAAAGATATTCATTGTTTGTCTAACACCGGAGTTTGTCTCTTAGATTCTGAGGATGGTGGTGTGTTTGTGCAAGAGGCAAAGAAGTCATCCTCTATTGCTGAAATAAAGAAGAAATAGGTATTAGATCTTATCTTAATAAAGATTAAGAAAGATATGGGTCAGCAAAAGGTTGTAGTTTTTAAGATCGGTGGCGATAATATCTTGAGGTACCAAGACATATTATGTGTTCTCGATGTATATGGGTTGAGAGAGAGGATATTGGATGATGCTCATGAGTCACATTATGTCATTCATCCTGGTTCGCTAAAGATGTATCATGATCTTAAGGAGATTTAATAGTGGAACCATATAAAGTGATATATGGCCAATTTTTTGGCTAAATGCATAGTGTCTCAAGAAGTTAAGGTTGATCACTTGAGTCCCGGTGGGTTGACTCAAGAGATTGAGTTGCTTGTGTGGAAGTAGGAAGTGACTAATATGGATTTTGTTACCGATCTTCCTCGGTCTCAGAATTAGTTTGATTTGATTTGGGTCATCGTGGACAGGATGACCAAGTTGGCTCACTTCTTGCTTGTGAGGACTAATTATTTGTCAGAGGATTATGCAAAGTTATTCCTCTAAGTGATTGTGAAGTTTTATGTGGCACCTGTTTCTATCATGTCTGATCATGGTACTCAATTCTCATACTTTTTTGGCATTACTTTTAGAGAGGTTTGGGGACTAAGGTAAGCCTTAGTACTGCTTTCCTCCTGCAGTCGGATGGGAAATCTGAAAAGACTATTCAGACATTAGAAGATATGCTTTGGGCTTGCGTGATTGACTATGGTAGTAGTTGGGTTGATCATTTTCCTCTTATAGAGTTTATATATAGTAATAGTTTCCACTCTAGTATTGGGATAGATCTTATTGAAGCATTGTATGTTAGAAGGTATAAGTCTCTTATTGGGTTGTTTGAGGTTTTTGAAGCAGAAATATTTGGCCCAGATTTAGTACACCAAGCGATGGAGAAGGTAAAGGTTCTTCAAGATAGACTTAAAGCTACCTAAAGTCACCAAAAGTGCTATATGGATGGGAGGCTTAGGGAGTTAGAATTTGAGGCTGCTGATTAGGTGTTCTTGAAGGTATCTCCCATGATAAGAGTAATGTAGTTTGGGAAGAAGAGAAAGCTCAATATCCGATATGTCGGCCTGTACTTAATCTTGAAAAAGATCAGTAGTGTCTTATATGAATTGGAGTTTCCCTCTTGTTTGAGATCCATCAATTCAGTGTTCCATCTATTATTGTTGAGGAAGTGTGTAGGTGACCCATCGCTGATTGTGACTATCAAGTATATCGGTATTTCAAATTCCTTATCATATGAGGAAGTCCCGATTGAAATTTTGGATCGACAAGTTCGTCGGTTGTGAATAAAGGATGTAGCTTTGGTAAGGGGTCTATGGAGGAACCATAAGATTGAAAAGGATACTTGGGAAGCCAAAGAGTACATGAAGTCCAAATTTCCATTCTTTTTTTCCGCTCCGAATAATCGTGCGTAAAGTGTGTGTTATTCATAACATCATTATTTTATGTCTTTGTTACAGGAAAGATTGATTTCCTTGGCATCCTTATTTTCTAACTTTGTTAAAGGTAAGAGTAGATCTATATGGAGTCAAATCATGCCAGCAATTGCCTTGTTCCATCATTCGTGGATGAATGATCCAAGTCGGAGAGAATCAAAACACCCTAAATTTTGGCCCTTGAAATTTCCCGAGGTTTAAGCTCACTTCCCTAGTTACGACTGGACCCCCTGAGTTGTTGGGTGTGCTGATGACTCATTGGGATGAGTCGTAACCAAGACAATAAGTTTTTGGCATGATTTTCCTATGAGTATGAGTAGATCACTAAGATCCGTAATGATATGTTATGAGTTATCAGGTATAATCATAGGGTGTCCAGTTTATGTGCCAAATTGGGATCTGTGTTGGCTACGAATGAACCATACGAGTCGTAGGGTCCTATTACTATTGATGCCATTGAGTCAAAAGGATAACAATATAGGGTGCCTTGGTGGACTGTATTGGTTACGACTCATGGTGTCAAGTGGTAAGGAATGGTTACGAGTCAAGGGATTGACTCATAATCAAAGGTGGTACTTTTCAGCTTTTAAGTTGAGGGTATTCTAGACATTTCCCCCTTAACTAAATAGAACCCCATGACTTATAACCTCTGTTAGAGTGTCTTTATCTCTTAGAAACATCTAAGTAACTCCGCAAATGCTCCTAAATCCTCAAGGTCAAGAATACTTAGGGTTTTCAAAAGGTTGATCAATTAGTGTTCTCAAGGGTGACTTCTCTCCATACATCTTGCTATTGAAGGGATGTTACTTTTCCCTCATTGTTAATTTTTTAAAGCATGTGATTTAAAGTATTGTTGATGAAATTATTTTGATGGTTTTGAAACATGGGTTGGGTTTCTGAATGTTTATGAATTGAACAATGTTTCTCATGACTTATATAAGATTATCATAAGCTAAATATGGTTTTAAACTTGTAGGTATAGGGGTGATCTCTGGTCCACATGGGACTTGAGATACCCATCACGACCAGGACCTAGTTTGATTCATGATATTTTGATGGTTTCTTGAGTTTGAAATTCCAAATTTGTTAGGGTTACATAGTTTTTTTTTATGTTATTGGGATTCTAACTAAATATAGATTTCCTCATTAGAGAGCACCATGGGTTTTTTTGGACTCAATTTATAATTTGGATAATAATTTTGTAATATAGGTATCGATATCATTTTCTTGATGTGTAGAATTCTATTTTGATAGCATGACAAGGATTAGAGGCTTCTCAGAAGGGAAAAGCTTTGTTGTAGAGATTCTCGCATACTTTGAATGACCTCAAGGTAGGCTAGTCTTAACTTTTTTTCTAGACTTTTCTTGATCATGGTTTTAGTGTGATACTATGCTAGTTGTTAGGTGGGTTCATAAAACTTAAATATAGTTTTTGCAATTTTTGGTTAATTTAGCTGATTAGAGATCCTTTTGGGTATTGTTGAGCCCCATTTTTTTTTATGTTAGACTACAATTATCCTTTAGGACAAGAATTAGCCTATTCAGTTCTTTGGGACGGGATTGTAAAGCCATAAACTACGTTTAGATAGGTGCATGCCTTAGGTTGCATTTTTTAGAGTGGTAATGGGCCCCACCGCCCCTTTAGAATGCTTAAGATTATGCCCTTTCGACTTAGATAATCACATAACTACTTTTTAAGATTTTACTTGGCTTTTGGTTGTGTTAGACATTGTTATATGCTTAATTAGATCTATTACCATTTAATGACCCTCGTAGAAATTATCAAAATTTGTATGGTTTGACCATCTTACCATTTTTTGTTGTCACTTTATCTTATTTATGAGTTTTAGGAATGGTTTGCATGGTCTTCGATATTGTTGGGAGTGATTTTTATGAGTTTGTATTCCTAATTATCTTTTAAAAGGATTAGTCAGACTTTGGTCAATACTTTATGATCCATGCTTTGGGTGGTGATTTGGACAATTTTATTAGATTTGAATGTTGATTTTAGGTTAGTAGCATAGTTAGTTCCGGCCCTAAGCCTTTGTTTTTAACTAGTCTCTTAGATGAAAAACTAGTTAATATAGCCTAAATATGGTTCTAGGAGTTAATTTGTTGTAATCAATCACCTTTCATAAACTCAATGGTTCCATTAAGTCCGAAATATTGAAACTAGCTTATTAGAATTATTGATTTGATTTTGTGGGGTCCTAAATGAATTCTAAGGGTCTGTTTGAAGAGATTTTACTTAGGTGTTTTGCATGCAAGACCTTCTTTCTTCGTATTCTCAACCTCTCTATTATGTTTGTAAAGCTCTGATGTTCTGTTCTTCGTATTCGCGATCCTATATTATTTTGTAACTAATAAAGATTCCTATCATTGCGATTGCGATAGTGGGTATCGGGAGAGGATGAGCAATTAGTGTGTCGAGTCCTCTTTCTTCATCATGTTTGCAACCAAAGGCCCGTGTTCACAAAGGGTATGTTTGGGTTAGATTGTGATCATTGAAGGTGGCCTATGATTGTAATGAGGCATCAGTCTGGATAGATTAAAAATTCCTATTTTTGCCTCAAATAGTATTTCCTCTATTTAAGCCTTTAGTAGCTAAAAATTAGGCAATTTTAAATGGATTTTCAAGATTAGTTCATATGGGTAATTTCTAAACATTGTATTCACCTTTTCCCAGTGATTCCTTTATCATTTTTTATTCAAATCTTTGATTTTAAACATAATTTTTGGGGGTTTTACCCATTAAAGTATAGATTGGTTTTTCTTCAATTTGAGGCCAAATTTTAACTCATGTTCAGTTGGGTTTCATATTTACATTCGTCTTGATTTGTTAAATATTATTTTAAAATAAAATCTTTATTTTACAGTTATATTTTTGAAAATAACTTTTGAAGCAGGTTTTGGACCATGAATAAATATAGTTGATATAGGTATCATTAGACTCTTTTTGACTTGTAGATGCTATATTTTATTAGATTAATCAATTTTAGAGATGGTTAGAGGGAGAAGAGTGCCCAATTGATGCTTTGAACTATGTTTTAGCTTGTGTATTTTTATTAAAGGCAAGTTAAGATGTACCTTGACTTTTCCTTTAGTATTTATTTTGCTTGTGTATTATAAATATCTTAGGGTTTAGGATCCTCACTTAGGTGAAATGGCAAGCATCTCTATGGGTACCAAAGTCTATGATGGATTATAGTTATATCATTTCTTACCTTCGTTTGCCTTTCTACTTTATAATATACTTAGAATAGGTTGTACATAGTTGGGTTATTGATAGTTAATAACTGATAATGAATGCCTTGTTTAGAGCTTTAATCGTGTTTAGTGGACCTTGTTGTGCTGATTTGTGATTAGTGACCTCTTAGGGAATAATTATATTATTATTGATATTTCATGGTATGTTTTAGGGTTAGGAAATACTTAAAAGTATAAATGGACTCATAAAAGTTGAGGTAGTTATCAGGGTAGATTAGCTCTCCTTTTTAGTTGTTTAGTAGAATGATTTCATCTTCAAAAGAATGAGATGCATCACATAAGAATAAGCTAAGTTCGGGTAGTTTTGCCTTATTATGTTGTTTGAATTATTTACTATTTTCGTGTTGTCCAAGTAAGGGACTTATGTGTAGAACATTATTGAATTGAGATGTTATATTTGATGTGATGCTCGTGTGGGGGCTTTATTTGATATTTGTAGGACTTATTTGTGCATTAAATACCATAATTTTTGTTTTGTTGCCTATGCTGGGACTTGAACACATATTATAGGCCTTTTTGAACATTATTTATCTCTATCATAATGGTAATACTTAAGAGAGGGGTTTTTGAAATGATATTTTGATGTCTTACATGATTATTTACCTTGGTGGTGCTAAGTGAAGGCTTATTTCATGAATCATTAATAAGTTGAGTTGATTTTTAGGCTCATTTATTCTTGGATTGATTCATCATTATCTCCATACTGATTGGTTGTGAGAATTTCATCCTTATATAATATATACACTTCATGAGATATTAAAACTTCTAAGAAATAATTAATAAAAGCATTGATCTATGAATAATAGACGAAGAGGTGACTTAGACACTGTGTGAAATTCTTGACCCTGAAATATTAGATGAAGAGGTGAATTTAGATATAAGAAAGTAAATGGGTTGCGAACCTCCCATGGGCCCTGTCTTAGAAGCGCTGAGGCTTAGAAGGTGTATACAAGAATTCTTGTGATGGCTTAAATTATCATTATCCCACCAGCATTGCATAATTGTACTTTCCTTGTGTGATTGTTGTTGTGTACTTAATTTTCTATATGTTGCATTTGATTATTGATTAGATACTTTCGTATTTAAATATCATGATTTTGTGATATTATGTCTTGAGCTTTCATTCCACTACATTATATGATATTACTGAAACACCTATAGCCCTTAGAAAATTTGCTAGAATTTTGATCACTAGATGTAATACGACTCGAGGGTACAAGCCGTATGTTGGGGTACAGATGGTATGGTCCAGTCGTATGCTGACTAATATTTTTTGGTGGGATGGATTTTGGTTACTCAAATGGATATGACATAGGGGTATGAGCCATATCGATGGTTATAAATCATTTTCTTCCTTAAAAGAACATTTTTTTTCCTTAAATTAATCTTATACTTGGTTACTTAGGTTACATCTGAGTACGAGTGGCTTATCATAAGCTATAATCCAAGGTACAAGTCGTACCCAGGACATATATGGTGGACATTGTCTAAATCTTCCTTGGGTTTAAATTTGCTAGGGGTACGGATGAAGGGTACAGATGGTATATTGTGTATACAACTTAGTTAGATGAGTCATATGATGGGCAACATTGGATCCAAAGGCTGAAGCTAGGATATGAGTAGAGGGTACCAATCGTATTGAAGGGTACGACTCATGAGGTCCAGTGAAACCCATGTGATGGGATTTTGGTGCAACTTAAGTGGGGGTATTCTGGACATTTCCCCATTTATCCTAATACGGTCCCACATCTTCTAACCAACATGGAAGGTTATTTGCCCTATTATTCTATTCATTAACACTCAAAAACTTTTCTAAACACTCTATAATTCTCTCAAAAGCTTTTGGGTAGGGGAAGCTAGGGTTTCAACTAGAGGATTGATTTGGGGCTTGTCTTGGTGATTTATTTCAACCATCATCTTGGTTTAAGGCATGTTATCTTTCCTCATTATTAATTGTATCTAAAATATGTTTTTTTGTGAATGTTTTCATGACTTCATTGATGGTATGATTTTGGTTTTCAAAT
>NC_061111.1:66670199-66770600 GCF_002878395.1 Capsicum annuum
GAATTTCATCCTTATATAATATATACACTTCATGAGATATTAAAACTACTAAAAAATAATTAATAAAAGCATTGATCTATGAATAATAGATGAAGAGGTGACTTAGACACTGTGTGAAATTCTTGACCCCGAAATATTAGCTGAAGAGGTGAATTTAGATATAAAAAAGTAAACGGGTTGCGAACCTCCCATGGGCCCTGTCTTAAAAGCGCTGAGGCTTAGAAGGTGTATACAAAAATTCTTGTGATGGCTTACATTATCATTATCCCACCAGCATTGCATAATTGTACTTTCCTTGTGTGATTGTTGTCGTGTACTTAATTTTCTATATGTTGCATTTGATTATTGATTAGATACTTTCGTATTTAAATATCATGATTTTGTGATATTATGTCTTGAGCTTTCATTCCACTACATTATATGATATTACTGAAACACCTGTAGCCCTTAGAAAATTTCCTGGAATTTTGATTTCTGGATGTAATACAACTCAAGGGTACAAGCCGTATGTTGGGGTACAGATGGTATGGTCCAGTCGTATGCTGACTAATATTTTTTGGTGGGATGGATTTTGGTTACTCGAATGGATATGACATAGGGGTACGAGCCATATCGATGGTTACAAATCATTTTCTTCCTTAAAAGAACATCTTATTCCTTAAATTAATCTTATACTTGGTTACTTAGGTTACATCTAAGTACGAGTGGCTTATCATAAGCCATAATCCAGGGTACGAGTCGTACCCAGGACATATATGGTGGACATTGTCTAAATCTCCTTGGGTTTAAATTTGCCAGAGGTACGGATGAAGAGTACAGATGGTATGTTGTGGATACGACTTAGTTAGATGAGTCATATGATGGGCAGTGTTGGATCCAAAGGCCGAAGCTAGGATATGAGTAGAGGGTACCAATCGTATTGAAGGGTACGACTCATGAGGGCCAGTGATACCCCTGTGATGGGATTTTGGTGCAACTTAAGTGGGGGTATTCTGGACATTTCCCCATTTATCCTAATAAGGTCCCACAACTTCTAACCAACATGGAAGGTTATTTGCCCTATTATTCTATTCATTAACACTCAAAAACTTTTCTAAATACTCTATAATTCTCTCAAAAGCTTTTGGGTAGGGGAAGCTAGGATTTCAACTAGAGGATTGATTTGGGGCTTGTCTTGGTGATTTCTTTCCACCATCATCTTGGTTTAAGGCATGTTATCTTCCCTTATTATTAATTCTATCTAAAATATGTTTTTTTGTGAATGTTTTCTTGACTTCATTGATGGTATGATTTTGGTTTTCAAATATGAATTGGGGGGGGGGGGAAGGTTGATATTAAATGGTTGATTATGGTTTCCCATGGTTTTAATTATGCTTTATGTGCATTAATGGTGTTTTTGTTTAATTGGATTGCATGAGAATGTTTTAATGGTAATTAGAATTTGGTTTTGGTTATTTTATTCCCCCAATGTGTTTGACAAAATGCCTATAAGCATGTTTTCATTTCATTGAGTATTTCAATGGAACTTTTGCTTGTTTTAAAACTTGGTAAAGGAATTATGCATAGTTTAAATGGTTTAAAAAGGTACATGGCTAAATGGTTATGCTTGTGGGCTACATGGAATGCCCCAAGTGGTTAAATATCATAAATAGAAGGGCACTTGGAATTCTCTTTAAACCTATATATGGTTGGCTATGGATAGTACTTTTAAGTAAGTATTAGTATAATGATACCAATAATAATGGCCTTACTTAATAATTGGTTAATGGTTTTGTTATTAGAAACTGGTTTTAATTGGGCAATAATAGCAGGATATGTAGTAAAGTTGTGGAAGGTAGAGGTCCCAGGGGACCAAAACTGGAAACTCATAATTGCCTATGTGAGGTTGGTCTTGGTGACCATGTGCATGATATCATACTATATGTTGGGGGATGTACTAGTCATCCTAGGTTTTATTCCCAGGTTATGCAGCTTCATGCACTGGGGCACTTTCAGAAGGAGGAGCTGAACCTATATAGGCCGTGGATGGTTTAGGAAGGCCAAGTTACATAGCCCAGGTAAAGGTTTTAAAGGCATGCTAAACCCTGTCCCTTTTTTCGACATGGTTATATATATATATGTATAATTGTGTGCATATGGATGGTTTTACTTGGTTTTATAAATGGTATTATTTTATCTTTATCCTGAGATCATGCTAGCTTTCACTCTTTAACCCGTCTACTGGTGCCTGTATACCCACCCTATGCAGTGACCAACCATTCTACTCCTCCTACATAGTGATTGACTAGGGGACAACACTTGGACTGAAGTAATGAGCTTCCATTCTTTTGAAAGGCTCCATTTCATGTTATGGACACTTTTAGACATTTTAGTTTATTTTTGGATAGTGGTTTCGACTATGGTTGGGGGCATGTACCAATAAGATTTTATTACTCTTTTGGATAGAGGCTTTGTGGTACTTCTATGGGTTGGAATGGGCGGGTTCGGTATTGGTGTTAGCCTTGGCATTGGAATAATCTGGAAGGCTAGTGCCATCAAACATAATTTCTCACCGTTCCATCACTCTTTATTTTGGGATTAATTATATTATATTTTGGAACATCTTTGGTTATGACCTGGTTTATGGACCTTATTTCGGTATTGGTTTAGTATGGTTGGATTGTTTGTATAGGATGGTTGGACTGTGTTGGGTCAATCACAATTGTGATGTTATCCCAAAGTCTTCTATAAACTATTGCATTATCTTTCTATATGCTCAAAATTCAGCCAACTTAGGAGAGGTGGCTAGAGATGAGGTTGGGTAACAGGAGTAGTCTGCGGTCCCAGTCGGACTTGGGATGTCCATTACAATAAGGCCCTTGGTCGGGTCGCATCAATTACACTACCTCTTGGTTGATTTAGGTTTGAGATATTTATGAGATGTGGGGTTTGTCTACGGCTTGGTTATGAGACTTGTAGTGTCATACCTATATATATAAATATATATATATATATACATATATATATATATACATATATATATACATATATATATATATACACATATATATATATAAATATATATATACATATATATATGTATATATATATGATTATACACTCTTACCAATTATATCCCAAATTATTGGTTGAACATATTGACTGAGCCTAATATATGGTGTTAGTGAGTCTGTCTCAAATAACTTCCTTTGCTTGTTTATCATGAAATAGCCAAAGTTGACTCACTTAGATTTATGTGCCTATGTTGGATAATGATATTTGTTATGATTGTTGTGTTTGGATATCCATTTAGGATGAAGTGGTGTATTTATTAGTGATAGATCGAGGGGAACCTTAGGTAGTTGGGTTGTAGTCCTTGCCATTATTTTGAATTAGAGTGGTTATCGATGATGCTTGATGAGTACCTCCTACTTACTCTTATTTTTCCTCGCTTTTCTTATCTTTTGCACTTTGTGTAGATATTGTCTTAAATAGATAATAGTAGATTGTGTTCCTTCTATATTGGAGTTATGAAGATCGAGGCAGTGGTTGGCGGATTTCAGATTTATCTAATCTCTCTTTTTTGTATGTTGTGCTTTTTTTCACATTTAAGATATTTTAGTTTAATTGATATTATTCTGATTTAGAGGATGGTGCTAGTGATAACTAAACCTGAGATGTATATTCAAAATATTATTCATCTTTATGTATTTTGGGGACTATTCTATTCTTCTCTTTATACTTCTGAATTACTTTAAATATTGCTTTTGGGTTATGATAGGATTACCTATACCAAAGGGTGTGAATCAATGACTTATTTGACCAACTTCAGGGTGCCAGTTATTTCTCTAAGATAAACCTCAGATCCGGCTATCATCAACTCTGATTTAGAGAATGTGACATCCCGAAGACAGTTTTTCGTACGCGGTATGATCACTTTGAATTTCAAGTCATGTCATTTGGTCTTACCAAAGCCCCAGCCACTTTCAAAAACTTGATGAGCCATGTGTTAAAATAGTATTTGGACATGTTTGTCATAGTCTTCATAAATGATATTCTGGTCTATTTCCGCACTGAGCGCGATCATGTAAACCATCTCAGGACAGTACTTCAGACTCTCAAAAATCATCAGTTATTCACCAAATTTTGTAAGTGTGACTTTTGGCTAAGTTCAGTAGCATTCCTTGTTCATATCATTTCTGGTGATGGCATTAGGGTAGATCCTCAAAAGATCAAAACGATAAGAAATCGGCCTCGCCCTGTTTCTCCATCAGATATCAAGAGTTTCTTGGGTTTGGCTGGATATTACAAATGGTTTGTTGAAGGATTTTCATCCATTGCATCTCCTATGTCTAGATTGACTCAGAAGAAAGTCAAGTTCCAGTGGTCAGATCCTTGTGAGAAAAGTTTTTAGGAATTGAAGACTCGACTTACCTCAGCTCCAGTCTTAGCTCTTCCATACGGTTCAGATGGTTTCATAGTATATTGTGATGAATCTAGAGTGGGTTTAGGTTGTGTCCTCATGCAACATGGTAAGGTCATAGCCTACGCCTCCAGAGAGCTTAAACCCCATGAGAAGAATTATCCTACTCATGATCTTGAATTAGCAGCCGTAGTATTTGCCTTGAAGATTTGGAGGCATTATTTATACGGTGTTCATGTAGATGTCTTCATAGATCATAAAACCCTTCAGTATGTATTTTCTCGGAAAGATCTTAATCTTCATCAAAGAAGGTGGTTAGAGCTCTTGAAATATTATGACATGAGTGTCCTCTATAATTCGGGTAAGGCCAGTGTAGTGGCCGACGCTCTCAGTAGACTCTCTATGGGTAGTTTTTCTCATATTGAGGATAGTAATAAGAAGTTAGCTCAAGAAGTACACTAGCTTACTAGACTAGCGTTTGCTTATTCGACTCTTTAGTGGGCGGTGTATGTGTTTAAAGTGGTTCATAATCATCTCTAGTTTCCGAGTTGAAAGAAAAGTAAGATAAGGATCCTAGCCTTGTCAAGCTAAAAGAGTTAGTTCAAAATTAGAAAATAGAGGTTTTCTTCCAAGGGGGAGATGGTGTTCTTCGTTGGCAGGGTCGTCTCTGTGTTCCAGACATAGATGACTTAAGGCAACGAATTATTCCAGAAGCACATGGTGCGTGTTACTCTATTCATCTAGGGGCCACTAAAATGTACCACGATTTGCAGGATTCTATTTGTGGAGTGGGATGAAAAGAGATGTTGCAGATTTTGTGGCTAAGTGCTCTACATGTCAGTAAGTTAAGATAGAGCATTGGAAGCCTAGTGGTCCTATGCAAGAGTTCAGTATTCCTACTTAGAAGTGGGAAGTTGTGAACAAGGACTTCATGACGGGTTTACCTCGAACTCGTCATTAGTATAATTCAGTTTGGGTCAATGTAGATAGGATGACCAAATTAGCTCTTTTTCTTCCAATTCATACCTCTTATTCAGCCAAGGATTACACCAAACTCTACATCAAAGAGTTGGTTAGATTGCACGGTTTTCCATTATCTATTATCTCAGACAGAGGTACCCAGTTCACCTCTCATTTTTGGAAAGCATTCCAAAAGGGTCTTGGTACCCAAATTAATCTCAGTATAGCCTTTCATCCTCAGATATATGGTCAAGAAAAAAAGACCATTCAGATGTTAGAAGATATGCTAAGGGCGTGTGCAATTGATTTCATGGAAAGTTGGGATGGCCACTTGCCTTTGATTGAGTTTGCATACAACAACATCTATCATTCCAGTATTCAGATGGCTCCATTTGAAGCTTTTTATGGTAGGAGATATAGATATCTGATTGGTTGGTTCGAATTTAGTGAGGCCTCAGTCATAGGTCCTGACTTAGTATTCGACACCTTAGAGAAAGTTCAGTTAATTAGAGAAAAACTCCGGGATGCTCAGAGCTGACAGAAGTCTTATGCAGATGTTCATAGAAAATATCTCATGTTTGAGATTGATGATCATGTCTACCTCAAGATCTCTCCTATGAAGGGAGTGAAGAGATTGGACAAGAAGGGAAAACTCAGTCCCCAATATGTCGGTCCCTTCAAGATTCTCAGTTGATTTGAAAAGGTAGCTTATGAGCTCGACTTGCTTTCAGATCTAGCCTCAGTTCATCTCGTCTTTCATGTCTCTTTGCTCAAGAAGTGTATTAGTGACCCATCAGTCGTAGTCCCTATTTAGAGAATAGATGTTCAGAACAACCTCTCTTATAAAGAGATTCCAGTGAAATGTTAGACTATCATACTCGTAGATTGATGAACAAAGAAGTCCCTCTGGTTAAAATTCTTTGGCAAAATCAGTCCGTCGAGGGAGCTAATTTGGAAGAAGAAGTAGATATGCGTACCAAGTACCCTCACCTTTTCCCTGCCAACTCAGATCAAGCTCAAGGTAATAGTTCTCCTTAAGCATACTCAGTTTCATGATTAGTGTGCATCACTTAGTATACCATGATAATCTTGGTATCAAGTACCACCACATATTCAGTCATGCATTCATGTATCAGATCATTTATATAGTTATGCATTAGACATGCATTCTCATTGTGATAGAACTTAGTTCTTCAGAACTTTCAGTTATGCATTTATGAATCAATTACGCATGCATCAGATATACATGTTTAGTATGTTGTGTTCAACTTGTCAGTCACGTCTTTCATGAGACCATGTTGAAGTTATTCATGTTCAGATTATCTTTTCCCCTCTCAGTCAATCTCATTCGAGTATGAATGTTCTCAAGGGGGAGATATTGTAATACCCATGCTTTTTCTTAGCTCAAAAATCACCTCAAGGATGTTATAACTTGTTTGAAATAAGAATTTATTCTTTTACACATGATATTTCCATAATTTACACTTCCTATCACATGGAAAATTGAATAAGCTTTCCATCGATATATAATTTTCCAAAATTTGACACCCGGGCGAAGAGTTAGGTTCATTTTAGTGAGACAGTGTTTGACCTAAGCCTTCAGTGCATTGCGGGGATAACTCAAATGACAATTGTCAAATTCCAGTGTTGCTCTGCGATACTGGTGCATTGTGCCAAACTTCCAGGTCATAGACAAGGTGGCAATATGATAGCTCCGTGTCGCGCTACCGTGCAGTTTCCAAATTGTCAATTTCCAGTGACACGGTACGATAACGCCGCGTCGCGCCAAGGGCTCAATTTGGGAAATTTTACTAAAAATTAAATTATGTATCCAGGGTTAAAAGGGTCAATTCCCTCCCTATATAAGCTTCCAAACATGGGATTTTAGCCCTTATTCATCCAAAATATTGATGTTTTCTCAAATACTCTCAAGAACTCAAGCTAGGGTTTTCATACAAGGTCCAATTTCAAGAAGGTTTCACCATCAATGTCCATGAAATTACGAACTAAGGTCTGCATAATGTTCATTCATGGGCTCTTTTCATCCATGAAGTCCAAGAATCCCTTTTCAACTACAAGTTATGGATTTTCTTCATGTGTTCATGATTTGTATGTTCTCTTTCATGTTGATAAATGATGAAATGATTTCTATTCCATGATTTGATGATAAAATTCCATGTGGGTTGATTAGTGTAGATAAAGATTTATGAAATCTCATGACTAAAACCTTGTATGATGAAATTGGATGTGAACCATGATTTTTAATTGCTATACCATGATATTTACATGTACTAAGCCTGCCATATGTTTGATAAAATGCCTAGATGAAGGAAATTTGCCTAACTAGCATGATATAATGAAAACGCCCATAAATGTACAAGCTTATGCCTATTAGACAGTTGATGAAATGATTCAATAAACGTATTGTGGTGATTATCATGTATTCAAGAATATCAAGTCATGTCAGTTTCCTTTCATCGAGTCCTGGGGGTACTTGTACCCAAAATATTAGCTGTGTGCCTAGAGCCATGTCATGTTTTTCACGATACTGTCAATCAAGCTATGAACTCTTAGACTTTAGATAGTCTTATGACTCAGGAAAAATCTCCATGATCTCATGTTTTAATCAGTTGCCAGATATCAGCAATATTCTGTCAGCCATGAAAATTCAGTAACTCAATCCATGCTCAGTTTAGTTCAGTAAATCATGTTCAGTGTCCATTCAGATGGGAGTAGGAATTAGCACCGAGTGAACCCAAGGATGGGGAATCACCTGTTATACGAGGGTGTGATTCTTAGAAGAAATCATTGCATTCCGGAACTATGTAGCTAGAATAGGTTGAGACATCGTAGCCTGCTATATGAGGGTAGATTAGATGGCTTAACCTGTTATGTGAGGGTTCCCACCATTCTAGCTAGATTTACCTATTATATGAGGGTTACTCACATGTTGTCCTTACCAGTGGAGAGGTATTGACACCCTTCCAATCAAGATATAGATTGGACCCTAGCTCAGCTATTATAACACCATTTGGGCATGTCGGTTAGATACTACTTCCCACAGTTTTATGTTATAGAGTCAGGACTGTCAGAAATAGTCAATCAGTCTCAGTAATAGAACTCAGATAGTTCTTCAGATTTTAGGACTATCAGATACAGTCAACTCAGATATAGTACGGAACTCAGTTCCATCAGATTTAGAAATGTCAGCTACAATCACCTACGTTATCAGTTATACTTAGATACAGTCATTTATGTTATCAGTAATGTCATGTTATCAGTATTCAGATTCAGTAATCATGATATCGCGTTGTCAGTTACAGTTACGTAATTATGTATGCATTCTCACGTTCATGCTAGAAAGTCAGCTAGCATTAGCATACATGTAAACCCTTGAATTTAGACTACCTCATATGCATACTCAGTACATATGTACTAACACATTGGCACTATGGTGCTTTCTTTTTATGTTACACTATAGGTTCAAAGACACGAGTTCCAGATCAGCAATAGATTCCAGTTTTAGCATTCAGAGTAGAAGTGAGTTCTCATCCTTTGAGGACATAATGATTTGCTATTATCTCATTGATTAGCTTATCAGTTGGAGTTACTTGGGGACATATCCCATCAACTCCTTATTCAGATTCTTTAGACAGTAGAGGTTTTCAGACTATAAGCAGACTAGGCACATACTATCATGTTTTAGACTTCAGTTTTTTTTTAGGTATTCTATTACCCCACATAGATGTTACGTTATTCAATTATGTTCATGATCTAACCTTATTGTCTTTCAGTGAATATTTCTGCATTATTATGTTATCTTATGTAGTATACTGGTACAGATATTAGTCATGGGTTAGCTTGTGGTCCTTCGGGGTCATGAGCACCGTGTAGCATTCTGGTTCAGCAAATCGGGTCGTTACAATCACTCATATAAAATATGGAAGGGAGTATTGACTATTAATTAATTATTAAACTCTTAACACAAATTTCTTTCATTCCCAACTATAACACATTAATTATACACATCAATAACTATTACTTTGGGGCTTTAATTTCATCTTCCTCCTACTTGAATTTCAAACACCTTAACTTAATTAATTTTAAACTAGAGCGCTCAGGAGCTTTTGATCAAATTAAGGCCAATAAAATAAGGGGATACAAGCTACATACGAGGTTACTAAATAAAACAAGCTAAAGACTCAATGGGGTTAACTCAGATTATGCAAAATAGTTGGTAAAAGAGGGTATGGAACATGGCTATCAAGGAAATGTCTATATCATCTCCTAAACCCACGCTCCTTATTTCATTTTGCACACACTCCAGGCAGGTTAGAGCAAGCAAGTATAGCAAGGAATACACAACAACCTTACATCACACATGGCACATGTTCAACTCAAGTAGGACCATCATAAACTCTCAACCAAAATAATACCATGAATTCAACATTTATCCAACAAGTTTAAGAGTCATAAATCGGAGCCTATGAGTCTCAAAAGTAATAATTCCCCAATCAACAAGCTTTATCAACCAAAACACTGGCATCATGCAATCACATATATCACCAACATGAATATCACACTTACCTAAAATCATTTTTTTTTATAAAATTTACTGCTAAAAAGAAAAAAGGATATTGTTCCAAGGGGAGCCCCCATGGAAAAAAACCAAGAAGAACAACCACGAGGAGGGTGAAGCATGCACCTACTATACTGACCGAAGCAACAAAAACTAAAAAGAGAAAATCTTTTTTTTTTTTTTTTTTAAATTTATCCAAAAAATAGAAAAACACTAAGACTCAAAACCTTACAACATCACTTCACCTGAAACAATGGGAATTTCCCCACACCATACTTAAAAATTATAATGCCTCGATAGTACACCCTGGGTGTCACATGGTGCTTATAGTCCCATGAGCTGGTAACTACTATGATCACTGAATAATATAATCATAAATGCAGAAGAATAAATAATATGCCATATGGTTTTAAAAACTGAATTATGAATATGAAAAAAAGAGTTATCTGAGTCTTATAAAAACACTGGAAGTAGAATAAACTGAATATCTAACTGTAGTGTACACTTAAGTCTGAATACTGAATAACTAACTCTAATGTCTGAAAGCCTCTAAAATGAATGGATGGGAGTTGATGGGATCGGCCCCTACTAACTCCAACTAACTACTAGACTAAAAACTTGAAACAGAAATACTCCATCCTCAAAATATGAGAGCTCACAACTACTATTGTTGAGATATTCGAAATGTCTAAGTGCAGTCTAGGAACAAGGCATCAGAACCTATAATATAATACTTCATAGCATAAGAAAAAGTATGCAATCAGTACTTTGAATGTGATGGTATGCTAAATAAGGTACGCTGATATGCATGGTTTCATGAACAGGAATAATAAATTATCTGATTATACATGTAAAACTTAGAGTACTTAATAAAGATCATTAAATCTGTAGATACTGGAAATATGTGAAATCTATAAATACTGTGTATGCATGAAGGTCTGTAACTACTGAAGATATGTAAAAATTTATAGATACTAAGGATGCATGACTAAGAACATAACATGAACTGAGTAAACTCTTAAAACTAAAATACTGAAATAACTGACATCTCTATGCTTTGATCAAACAATACTAATACTGAATATCTGAACTGATTATTGAATTAAGAATGTAACTTAGACTATGATTGAGATTAAGGCTGAGACTATGGGAGGTATCATCTAACTAACCTGTCCCAATCTGAGCTAATCGGGGTCCAAATTGTAACCCTTACTGGAAGGGTGTTAATACCATGCCACAGGTACTAACACTGACTGTGTATATATACTATACTGATATACTATACGAAGCACTAAAACTGTCAAGCCTAAAATGACGGGTGACCCCTGCGAGATAGTCAAGCCTAATCTGATGGGTGACTCCTCATATCCTATGTTGGCTATATAGTTCTGGAGTATAGGGAATGCTACTAACGACTCTGCCTATCTGATAGGGAATCCGCTATCCCTACACTCGCTAAGTGCTAAATCCTACTCCCAACTGAAAGACATTGAAATATTAGACTATTCTGAGTTTAACTGACTAATATCTGACTGTCCTGATAATGCTCATAATATGTTCTGAAGACAATTCTATATTATACTGAGACTAGACTAAGTAAACAACTATATTTTTTGGGTATTCAATACCTGCAGAATTTGAAAACAATAATAGTAAAATGAAACTAAAGCTTGGAGGACAAAGCATGAAGGCTTTTATTAAAGCAATCACTCTTGTAGGCATTTTATCAAACACTTGGAGTTCATGGTTTGATCAAATCATAGGAATGCCATGGAACTTGTAGTAAAAGCATGAATTCAATATGAATAATACTAAATCATGATTTAATTCAAGGAATGATACCATTAAAACATGGAGAATTGAATAACAACAATAATTTCATTGTAACATGGTAAAAAAAATCATAATTCATGGAGATTCATGGGTGAAATCACAATTAAAATTAAGTAACTTGAAAAGATCAAAATTTTGTAATTTAGATAAGACTCTTGGACTCCATGGGTGAAAGGAACCCATGGTTGAACATCTAACATACCTGAGTTAATGAATTTAGAAGGATTGATGGTGAGTTCTTAAGATTTGGCCTTGAATTTAAGAGTTGGGGTTTCTTGTTCTTGAAAAGAGGATCTTTAATTTGAGAGGAATTGAATAATCATGAGTATTTAGGTCAATTAGGGGTAAAGTTTTACGTTTAGGACGAGTTTAGGGCTTTGGAAAAAGACCCAGATACCCCTAAATAAATTTAAAAATATAAGCTAGAAACTGAAGATCCCGATTTTTAGCCTTGGCGCGACGCGCCACTATCGCGCCCATCCACTGGAAAAGGGACAATTAGGAAACTAAATGATGCGGTAAGACCACGTTCCTTCACTGGAATGACATTTTTTCCACCTCCGCAATGTGCCATAATCGCGGAGGCTCACTGGAAATTGCTAAATCTGAACTGGGTCCTTAGCGCGATGCGCTAACATCGCAGTACCACACTGGAAACTAACCATTGTTGTTTAGACTGGCTCCGCAACATGATAAGGGTCAAAATGATGGTGTTTAATGAATGAAACTTATAATTGCCATAACTTCTTACTCGGTTATCAAATTTGGGCAAAATTTATATCGTAGGAAAGTTAATTGAATTTGCTATGCAATGGCAAGATCTAAACTGAAAATTTATGAGTATTTTGAAAATTTTATATATGAATACTCATGTATTGGGACTTAGATTATTCTAGGGAAATATGAGGTATTACAATATCTCCCCCTTGGGATCATTCGTCGTCGAATGAGACTAGTTAGGCTAAGAAAAACTGATGGACTGAGCCTACACACTGAACATGCATATCTGATGCATGGAATGCATCACTGAACTGATTTTAATGCAGGACTAACATATACATGTTGTACAACTGAAATTGAGCATGATAGAGAGAAATATTAAGAAGATTAGTACCTTAAACCGAATCTGAATTTGCGAAGAAAAAATGAGGGTACTTGATTCACATATCTGCTTCTGCTTCCCAAGTGGCCTCCTTAACTGGCTGATTCTGCCAAAGAACTTTGACTAGTGGAACCTCTTTGTTCCTTAGTCTTTGAACTTGATGATTAAGAATTTCAACTGGAACTTCCTTATATGAAAGACTATTCTTAACATCTACACATTCTAAGAGAAAAACTACAGCTGGTTCACCAATATACTTCTTCAAGAATGAGACATGGAACACTGAGTGTACTAAAGCTAGATCGAAAAGCAAATCAAGCTCGTATGCTACCTTTCTAAAACAATTGAGAATTATGAAGGGACCTACATATCGGGGACTAAATTTCCCTTTCTTGCCAAATCTTTTCACTCCCTTTATGGGAGAGATTTTTAAGTACACCAAATCACTAATCTCAAACTTAAGATCCTTTCTCCTCATATCTGCATATAATTTCTGTCGACTCTGGGATGTTCTAAGCCTTTCTTTGATCAACTGAATCTTCTCTAAGGCATCAAATACCATGTCAAGCCCTACTATTATGGCCTCACCTATTTCCAACCAATTAATTAGAGATCTAAATCTCCTACCAGAGAGAGCTTTAAACAGAGCTATCCGAATACTAGAACGATAGCTGTTATTATATGTGAATTAAATCAAAGGAAAGTGGTCATCCTAACTACCCTTGAAATCAATAATGCATGCTCTCAGCATATCCTCAAGAATCTGAAGAGTCCTTTCTGGTTGACCATCTGTCTGAGGGTGGAAAGTTGCACTGAGGTGGACTTGGGTACTACGACCCTTTTGGAAGGCCTTTCAAAAGTCAGAGGTAAAATGGGTACCTCTATTTGAGATGGTAGATAAGGGAACACAATACAACCTAACCAATTCTCCAAGATAGAGTTTGACGTAGTCCTTGGTTGAGTAAGAGGTATGAATTGGTAAGAATGAGCTGATTTGGTAATCCTTTCTTCGATAACCCAAATAGAATCATGCTTATGATGGGTACGAGGCAAACGTATCACAAAATCCATGTTCACTTCTTCCTATTTCGATGTAGAAATACTGAACTCCTGCATGTACTTACTAGACTTCTGGTGCTCAATCTTAACTTGTTGACATGTAGAACATTTAGCTACAAACTCTACAATATCCCTCTTTATTCCACTCCACCAATAGATCTTTCGTAAATCACGGTACATCTTAGTATCCCCTGGATGAATAGAGTAATGTGCACCAGCAACTTCTACTACAATTCATTGCCTCAAATCTTCTACATCAAGCACACACAATCTACCCTGACAACGCAAAACACCATCTCCCCCTTGGGAGAAAATCTCCACTTTCTAATGACTGATTCTTTCAACTTAACTGGATTGGTATCTCTATCCTACTTTTCCTTTACCTTGGAAACTAGAGATAATTCAGTGCTACTCCGTACCCACACACTACCCTTTGCTGAGTCGACTAAGCGGATACCTAGTCGAGCAAATTGATGAACTTTCTGAGCTAACTTATTTTTACCATCCTTAACATAAGCAACACCACCCAGAGACATTCTACTGAGAGAATCTACCACTACATTGGCCTTGCATGGATGATAAAGAACACTTATTTCATAATCTTTTAACAAATCTAACTACTTTCTCTGACGCAGATTAAAATCTTGCTAAGAGAAGATATATTGCAAGTTCTTATGGTTAGTGAACATATGTATGCGCACTTCATATAAGTAATGCCTCCAAATCTTTAAGGGAAACACTACAGCTGCTAGATCTAGATCATGAGTAGGATAATTCTTCTCATGAGCTTAAGTTGTCGAGAGGCATAGGTTATGACCTTACCTCTCTACATGAGGACACAACCCAAACCTACTCTGGATATATCCAGCATATACCAAACCCATCTAAACCATCTGGTAGAGTCAAAATTGGGCTTGAGTTGAGTCGACTCTTCAACTTTTGAAAACTCTTCTCGCAGGAATCTGACCACTAAAACTTAAATTTCTTATGCATTAATCTAGACATGGGGGATGCAATAGAAGAAAATCCTTCAATAAACCGACAATAATAGCCAGCAAAACCTAAGAAAATTGTGATGTCTGACAAAGAAATGGGTCTGGGCTAGTTTTTCACCGCCTCAGTCTTTTGAGTATCAACCCTAATGACATCACCAGAAATAATATGGCAAAGAAAAGTTATTGATCTTAGCCAAAATTCACACTTACTTAATTTATCAAATAAATGGTGAGCTCTAAGAGTTTGTAACATAATTTTGAGATGGTCTGCATGATCACTTTTGCTACGAGAGTAAACAAGGATATCATCAATGAAGACTATGATGAACATGTCCAAGTACTTCTTAAACACTCGGTTCACCAAGTCCATGAATTCCGCTGGGACATTCATGAGACCAAAGAACATGAAAAGAAACTCAAAATGACCATACCGGGTTTGAAAAGCTATTTTTGGAATGTCATATTCCTTGACTCTAAGCTGATGATAGCCTGATATGAGGTCTAGCTTTGAAAAGTGGCTGGCACCCTGAAGTTGGTCAAATGAGTCACCGATTCTAGGAAGTAGATATCTATTCTTAACTATGACTTTGATCAATTGATGGTATTTTATGCATATTCTGAGAGAATCATTTTTCTTACGCACGAATAAAATAGGTGCACCCCATGGAGAGATGCTGGATCTAATAAATCCCTTATCTAGGAGATCCTATAACTATTCTTTTAACTGTTTGAGTTTTTTTGGAGCTATTTTGTATGACAAAATAGATATGGGTTGAGTTTCTGGAAGAAGGTCTATTTCGAAGTCGATTTCTCTTTCGGGAGGAACTCCGGGAAGATCTTTAGGGAATACATCAGGAAATTCCCTCACTACTGAAATTGACTCAAGAGTTGGTGTTTCTGAATTTGAGTCTTTAATTCAAACAAGATAGTAAATACACCCCCTCAATATCATCTTTCTCGCTCTAAGGTATGAAATAAATTGACGTCTAAGAGCTGCGGTACTACCCCTCTATTCAATGATTGGTTTATTTGGGAGATGAAAATGAACTATTCTATTTCTACAACCAACTGAGGCATAGCATGAGTGGAGCTAATCTATGTCAAGAATGACATCAAAATCTATCATTTCTAACTCCATGAGATCCACTGAGGTAACTTTTTGAGATATTATGACTTGATAGTTATTGTATACCTGTCTGGCTATAATGGAAACACCTACCAGGGTAGATAATGAAAAGGGCTCTGCTAGAGTTTTGGGACTAACTTCAAAATTAATGGCTCTACATGGAGTTACAAATGAAAGAGAAGCTTTAGGGTCTAGTAAAGCATAAAAATATAAGTGAAAGACCTGCAACATACCAGTAACTATGTCAGGACAATTTTCCTGATCTTGGTAGGACTGAAAAGCATATAATCTATTCAGATGCTGACCATTGGTAGCACTGGAAGCGGCACCCTGCTGATTTAGGTGATCGAATGGAACTGATGACTGATCGGACTGGCCCTATTGGCGCAAATCCCTACCTTTTTTAGTAGCTACCCAATACTTCCAAATCCGATGGCCTAGCTTGCCATACCCGAAGCACACATCACTACCCGCTCTACACTAACCGTAATGGTGCCTATCATACTTCTGACATAGAGGGTTTGTACGGGCACTGCTAACACTGCCTTTGGACATAAAGCCTGGTACTTTATCCCTATTATTATTTCTGAATTTGGGTATTGGGGCACTGGATAAAGAGGGTGTTGGGTGTGAAGACCTCTAATAAAATTGAGGATGGTTACCACCTTCTGACCTTGGCTGACTGAAATTAAAACTACCCGTTGTAGCTCTATTGTTTCCTCTCTCCATCTCTTTAATCTTATGCTCCTCAATTTGTTAATCATGGACTATCAACCTAGACAAGTCCATATCCCTAATTAGCATTGCGGTTCTTCACTCCTTGACCATACTATCAAATATGCCAGATAAAAACTTAATCATCTTGGATTTGCTGTTAGCTACTACATAAGGAGCATATCTAGCTAATTGAGTAAACTTTATGGAATACCCATTCATGCTCATGCTGCCCTACCTCAAGTTAATAAGTTCTAACACCTTGGCCTCCCTCAACTCCAATAGGAAGAATCTATTTAAGAAAGCTGTGGTAAACTCTTCCCAATCTACAGGCCCTGCATTAATACCCCTATCTACCTTCTACTACTTAAACCATATATGGTCTACATCCTATAAATGATATCCAACCAACTCAGAACTCTCACTGGTTGTCAGCCCCATGGAATCCATTACCTTTTGAACCATATCTAAGAATTCCTATGGATCCTATTCAGACTTGGATCCCATGCAATAAGGAGGATTCATCTGGGTGAAGTCCCAAATTTTGGTTGTAGCATTATTTGCCACTAGGTTGGCCAAAACAACAACTGGCCATTCAGTTTATGCTACTACAAAATTCACTAGAGTGGTGAACGTAGCTCTGAATTCTGTATGAGAGACATGCTTGTCCAGAGGATCTGCCTGGATGGGCTGAGGTACTAGTTGGTTTCCTACTCCTTTTCTGTTATTCTTTTTGGGAGGCATATTCTATAAACGGAAGTAAAAAACATGATCTCATGCTCACTTGCACGATATGAATATTGAAAGAAGAGAAACCTTTCCAAAATACCTTGTAGCCTCTTGTCCATAAGTGTGGCACGCTATACACCCATACACGAGACTCTACTTAAAGCAACTTTTATACTTCCTAGGACACTTTAAAGCCTTAGGATCTGATACTAAGTTTGTAATGCCCCGAGAGTACACCCCCCACAGGACCACAAGCTAATCTATGAGCTAGTACTTGCCGTGAGCACTGAATAATATAATCATAAATGCGAAAGAATAACTGATATGCCATAAGGTTTTAAAAATTGAATTATGAATCTGAAGAACATAGTTATCTTAGTCTGATAAAAATACTAGAATCTAAATAAACTGAATAACTAACTATGGTGTCAACTGAAGTCTGAATATTGAATAACTAAATCTAATGTCTGAAAGCCTCTAAACTAAATAGGACAGGCCCCAACTAACTTCAACTAACTACTAGACTGAAAACCTAAAATAGAAATACTCTATCCTCAAAATATAAGGACTCACCACTACTACTATTGAGATGTCTGAAATGTAAAAGCGTTGTCCAGGAATTGGGAATTATAATATATGATATAATACATCATAGCACAAAAAAAGGTATGCAATCAGTACTTTGAATGTACTAGTATTCTAAATGAGGTAGGCTGATATGCATGGTCTCATGAATAGGAATAATATATTATCTGAATATACATGTAAAGAATGAAGTACTGAATAGAGAGCATTAAATCTGTAGATACTAGAAATATATGAAATCTATAAATACTGTATATGCATAAAGGTCTGTAATACTAAAGATACGTGAAAATCTCTAGATACTGAGGATACATGACCAAGCACATAACATGAACTGAGTAAAATCTGCAAACACAAATACTAAAATAACTGACATCTGTATGCTTTGGTCAAACAACACTAAGACTAAATGTCTAAACTAATTATTGGATTAAGATTCTAACTGAGAGTGTGAATGATACTGTGGCTGAGACTGTAGGAGGTATCATCTAACTAACATGCCATAATTTGAGCTAATCAGGGTCCAAACTGTAACCCCAGCTGGAATGGTACTAATACCGCACCACGAGTACTAATACTGGCTGTGTGGATCTACTATACTAATATACTATCCAATGGACAAAGGGTGTCAAGCCTAACCTGATGGGTGACCCTTGTTAGATAGTCAAGCCTAATTTGATGGGTAACTCCTAATATCCTATGCTGGGTACATAGTTCTAGAGTATAGGGAATTCTACTAACAACTCTACCTATATGATGGGGAAGCCACCATTCCTACACTCGCTCGGTGCTAAATCCTACTCCCAACTAAAAGACACTAAAATACTAGACTATTTTGAGTTTAACTGATTGATATCTGACTATCCTGATAATGCTCATAGTATATTCTGAAGACTATTCTGTAATGTACTGAGTCTAGAGTAAGTAAAAAACTATGGTTTTAGGGTATTTAATACCCCCAGGACTCAAACACAAGAATAGTAAAATAACACTAAAGCTTGGAGGACAAAGTATGAAGGCTTTTATTAAATCAATCACTCTTGTAGCTAATTTATCAAACACTTGGAGTTCATGGTTTGATCAAATCGTAGGAATTCCATGGAACTTGTAGCAAAAGCATGAATTCAACATGAATAATACTAAATAATGATTTAATTCAAGGAATGATAACATTAAAACATGGAGAATTGAATAACAACAATAATTTCATTGAAACATGGTATAAAATCATAGTTCATGGAGATTCATGGGTGAAATCACAATTAAAATTAAATAACTTTAAAATATCATAATTTTGTAATTTAAATAGGACACTTGGACTCCATGGGTGAAAGGAACCCATGGACAAACATCTGACATACCTGAGTTAATGAATTTGGAAGGATTGATGGTGAGTTCTTGAGATTTGGCCTTGAATTTGAGATCTACGGTTTCTTGTTCTTGAAAGGGGATCTTTAATTTGAGAAGAATTGAATAATCAGGAGTATTTAGGTAAATTAGGGGTTAAATTTTGTGTTTAGGAAGAGTTTAGGGCTTAGGAAAAAGACCCAACTACCCTTTTAAAAATACAGGATAGAAACTAAAGAACCCAATTTTTGGCTTTGGTGCGATGCACCACTATCTCTCCAAGCCACTGAAAAAGGGACAATTGAGAAATTACACGATGGTGTGATACGGTAAGATCGCGGTCCTTCACTGGAATTCCATTTTGGCCACCTCCGCGATGCACCATAATCGCGGAGGCTTACTGAAAATTGCCAAAAGTGAACTGGGTCCTTGGCGCGACATGCCAACATCACAGTACCACTCTATAAACTGAAAATTGTTATTTATACTAGATCCGCAACGCACTAAGGGTTAAAATGACGATGTTTAACGACTTAAACTTAAAATCTCCATAACTTCTTAGCCGATTATTGGATTTGGGTGAATTTTATATTGTTGGAAAGCAAATTGAATTTCCTATGCATTGGCAACTCTAAAATGAAAATTTATGAGTATTTTGAAAATTTTATATATGAGTATTCATGTATTTGGACTTATATTATGCTAGGGAAATACAAGGTATTACAAAAATTGACTTTATCCCCAAAGTAAACTCAAAAGTAGTGATAGAAATACAACCTAAGGCCTCAAGGCTTAGCTAGTAGAATCCTTATACATCAAGAAACCTGGAGGACCCTACACTTAGTCTTTGCCATTCTTTTTAGCTGAAGTTTGTGGTACTCAGACTTTCCATCAACCTATGACTAAACAAAAACAAGAACTACATGAAGTAAAAACAAAAAATACTTAAAATTAATACCTACCTTAACTTAGGTTGCCTCCCAAGAAGCGACTAATTTAGTGTCGTGGCTTGACCCAACATCACACTTAACCATTTTCCTTCATCCCCTTCCTTCTACTTGGAGGTCCTTTTCTTATTCGTTTGTGACCTCTTGAGTGTGAACTCTCAAGGTCCACAACTTTCTCAACAATATCCTTTTTAGGCTTATCAATTAGCATCCCTCTGGGCTTATGTATTAGTGGCTTGGGAAGCTCGATGAGAAAGTCCAAAGAGGTCTTTGGTGGAGCATGCTCCACCACCCCACACTTATCCACTTCCTTAAGTATAATCATGGTTAAATCTTTGTAATGGGACAGTGTGTGGTGTGGTTCATAAACCTTGAAAACCACCTCTTCATCATCCAGCCGTATTATAAGGATGCCTCTATCACATCTATCAAAAATCCTTCCATCGCCAAGAATACACATCCCAAGATAATCAACACCTTATCATCTATTTTATAATCGAAAATAATAAAATCAACAGGAATAATAAACTTACCAACCTTGATAAGAATGCCCTCGATGATTTCTTCAGGATGGACTATGGTTTGGTCTGCCATTTGGAGTATCACAAAGCTCGGTCTCGGCTTCCACAAACCCAAGGTGTTAAACAATTATAGGGGAATTAAATTGATACTTTCCCCTAAATCACTCAGTGTATGGACCACTTTGCTGTTACTAATATGAATGGGGAGAGTGGACTTTCCATGATCCTTAAACTTTTTAGGCATCTTCGACATCACAACAGAGCTACACTTCTCAATGAGTTCTACTGTCTCAATATCCCATAGATTAATTTTATTAGTTACCACATCCTTCAAGTACTTAGCGTACTTGGGCATTCCCTACAAAACATCTAAAAGTGAAGGGTTAATGTGAAGCTCTCTGAACGTGTAAACTAACTTCTTAAAGAATGCCTCTCCCTATTCTTTTCTTAGCCTCTATAGAAATGGTGGTAGTGGTCTCTTTTTCTCAATAAATTTTGTTTCTAGGTACTCTGACTTCCCTAAAAAATTAGTAACTTTGTCTGCAACTAGTTGAGAAATCAACTCTATATTTACCTCCCTATTTGTCTTTGGAGGTCTGTCAATCAAATCTTTTACCACCCCTCAAAGTGATTGTCATTACTTGCTTAGGGTGTTTATTATAACTTGGGAAACCACCTTGATACCTGGTATTTTGTACTTGTTGCATTTTCCCTAACTGAAATTCCAACAACTTTTGAAGTACTTGCTAATTTTTGAGTTCAACAACTATGTGTGTATGGGTGGCCATGATTTTCTTTAATATGTCCTTCATGTTACTAGCCTGTGTGCTTTGCTGCTGCTGCTAAGTGTACTAATTATTGTTTCATGAGTAATTTGGTGCTTAAGTCTCCCACTTTATTTTGTAGGCATTACCATAATTTAGTCTTTGAGCATTACCCATAAATTTGACTAACTCAAGATTTTCACCTCACATATCTACAGAGTGGCCGCTATTTCCACAAACCTCACACCATGATAGAGTGTGCTGCCCTATATTTACTTGAGCCTGAGACTGTTGCACACCTAACTTGCTGACTTATGTCATCATTTGGTTCTGCAGAGTTGATAGTTGGGCAACTATGGATGTAATACTGTCAACTCCAATCATGTCTGTAATTTTTTTCATTAAGCCTTTTTTGGCATTGCCATGCCAATTCAAATTTCCTTGTGCAATATGATTCAACAAAGTATACAAGTCATCACAAGTCTTTTCTAGAGACTGACCGCCTACAACTAAATCTACAAAAATTTTTGTGTTATGGTCAAGGGCTTCCACAAAGGTGTGAGCTAATACCTCATTAGACTACTGATGATATAGATAGTTCCAAATAAGGAAATTAAATCTCTACCAAGCATGATAAAAGTTTCTCATCTGCCCTCTATTTGAAACTCAAAATGTCACTACAAAGTCTTATAGCCTTGCCAGATGGAAAGAAGCGGATAAGGAACTTTTGGGCTAAGCCATCCCATGTTGTGATAGAATCTACCAGCTTAACATTCAACCACTTCTTCGCTTCCCCAAAAGTGAAAAAGGAAAGATTGTTAGCCTCACATAGTCAGTTGACACACCCATAGTAATGAATGTGTCACTGATGTCCAAAAATTTCTGCAAGTTGACTTTTGGATCTTCATATGATAGAGCGGTGAATTGTCCACTGCTATACAAGAGCTGGACCATGTTTTTCTTTGTCTTGAATCTACCTTCAACAACCAATTTTTAAATAGGGGAGGTCAAATTTGTCATAGGTAGGATTACCACTTCGCGAACTGTCCTGCGGGCTGTTGGGTCCTTAACCATGGGAGCAAAAATATCTTGTTCTTTATTGATTTGTGGGATGCAGTAGAGAAGTACTTCTTCTCTCCTTCTTTGGTATAAGCATTGTTTGAGATCAGGGTCATGTTCAACCAACTCCCCATTCCTTGCCAGTGTACTAGTTTATTAACCTGTGCCTATAACCTTAAAATCAAGACCTAGTGACTAGCACCAAAGAAATCTAAAAAGTAAACCTAAAACTACAAAAATTTCCAAATTACAAGTCCCCAGCAATGACACTAAAAATATGTTGCGCCCAAGAGCACACTCAAGTGTACCTAGTCTCACCAAGTAATAAAGTGCACTTTTACATGCCACGTATCGATCCCTGATAGACTTGTGCTAATAAATATCCAATTCTAGTTCACTATTGAGATTAAATTACTGTAAATATAACCACGAGAGTTTGAGAGTATAACTAGAAATAAAATATAACAATGCAGAAAAGTAAAGGTTCTTGGACGATCAATAGGTGTAACCCACAGTTAAGGCTTCGTGAACAATCATTCTATGCTATTGAACTTCATTGGTTGGGTTAATTATCTTGGTTATTAATTCACGGGGTTAATATTATTATTCTAGTATTTCAAGCCTCTAATCACCTATCTAACTTAGACCCACAACTACATCATTGAGAATGTAAGTGAGAACTAAGTTAAATGCATTTATATTTCATCCCACAAGTGAACCAAATAGGTCACTTAGGTATATTCCTATACTAAATTCAAATTATAACTTCATTCTATTAAAGATTATAATCCTACTCTATTTATCCCCACGTTCTATCCTCTTTTTTCCTTCTTCTAGGCTCACAAGATAACAATGGATATATTCTTATGATTGTGAAAACTTAAAATAGTTATAAAAAGGAAAAATAAAAATCCAAATCTTATATATAATCAAAACCAAATCAATTCATAATAAGAGTAATCATGTTCTTGGCCTTAACCCCGGAAAAGGGATTTTAGCTGCTCATGGACATAACCGTAATCACGATAGATGAATACATGATAAAATCAATAAAAAACTAAATTATTTCAATAAAAACCTTATTTTAAGTGTTATACATCCTCCCTAAAAGTTTCCAAATCGTCAAAGGTGTTTAACATCATGTTTAATTGTTCTATTTATAGGAGGACAAAATTGTTAATTGTTCTACTATAGGAGGACAAAATTGCCTGTTTTGATGCTTAGTCAGTGTTACACCCTTTATTGCATCACCAAGGGTTTGTATCACAGATATATAGTAGGGGATGGGGGATAAATAATGTTTTTCTTCCATTAGGAAGCCCCCAAGTACATGGTGGGGACCTTATAGCATTGGCTATGGTTTGCGACACCCTATTGACTCCAAAGTGTCCATTTTATGTCAAATCTTATCCGTTGCTTTCGTTCATTCATACCAAGCCTTTTGGTGTTGTTTTCACTTATTTAATGATTTTTTATCTTCCATATATGTTCATAATTAACTTAACAAACATCATATAGGATAAAATACCATGAATTAGAGCTCAAAATAACACATAATCCAAGACGGTTAGCGGTTGGAGCATTAGCATGTAACTCAAGAATAAGGATAAAATATCATCATCATTCACTAACAAGTTAATTTATCACATTCTACCACATTCATACACTTATCTATACATATGGGTATTTCACATTCCAAACAAGGGAACAACCCTTATCAACACTCTTGAAGCACTCATTCATTAGACATGAAGTAAAGGACTTCAACATTCTACAATTATAGATTCAAAAAATTATTATTAGGTAAAGGACTTTAACCACATACAATTATTTTCATACAAGAGACTCTAGCCATATACACACTCATTAAGAAAAGGACTCTAACCTCATGCTCTTCCATTAGGATATGGACTCTAATCTCAAGCCGTATTAAATAAGGAACTCTAACACAAACTGACATATTAGATCAAGAAAGGGACTCTAACAAAAAGCAATTTCATTCAAGTAAGGGACTTTAACCACAAGCCATCATGACTATCATAGTCCAAATTGGGATTTTAACCTTTTGCTTATACATTGACATTCATTCAATTCACACTTAAGGACTTTAACCCATTAACAAATTCAACTCTCTACATGACCACAAGGTCATCATGGGATCATTCGTTACTCAAATGTTTCAATAGGCCAATGCCTTAATTCCATTCATTACACAATTTAATTTACCATCAATACCCCTAGAACCCATTCATTCCTCATTAGCAATCCTATACCCCACTTTAACTCTAACATAATTCAAGTTCAGTATCATGTTTAGGGACTTTAACCCATTATTATCCATTAAAATAGCAAGGTCCTCAATTACACAATCATGGATCACAATAACCTTACAATCTAATTTACTATCCACTCATACTTATTGGCCCCTTTCCCCTGTGCCAAACATCATCAACATATGACTAGATAATTTACTTAGATATTTTCACGAACACCTTATGTGCATGCCTTTATAAAGGTCAAATTCAAAGTAGAAATCATGACTATTAGGTTCACTCAAGAACCATATGTTAAAACACCAACAAAAATCACCTGCAAGTGGAAATCATCACCAATATCATGTATAAACACAAGTCCAAGCAAGAACACACATTAGTTATCATTAGGCATCAAAACCCTTTTTATTAGATTTCAAAACATTCATTTATAAGTCATAATCCATGTCTAAAACACATCGTATTTGATTTAAAAACAAGATATAGAGTCACATTCCTTAGACAACTTGATTCACCAAAGGATCTTGACTTTACTTTGCCTTTAGCAAAACACACTTGGAACCCTACCCTCCAATTCTTCAATAATAGGTTTGAGAGAGTATTTAGGATGTTTGATCCACTCAAAATACATTTTAGAAAGCCACAAATACTTATATAGTGAAGGAACTTCGGGTTTTAAGGGTAGAAAATGACCATAGGGTCCTCAACTAAAAGCTAGAAAATGACCGTCCAGGTGGGTACAACTCACTTGAGTCAATCGTACCATAGGTTACGAGTGGTACCCTAACTCATACCCTAAGATTCACCTAGGACTCATACACTGGTTAGATTATGACTACACCACCTAGACTTGTATCCAAAGGGTACGACTTTCACCCTAAACCATACTCCTAACTCTTATCAAAAGCAATCCACTCAAGTTCAAGATAACATTTTATATGACTAGGTTTGTTATGACTTGTACAATAATGTACGATTGAGGGTAGTATAACTTATACTTAGGACAGTAAGTAACCCTTTACCATACTACCTAGGGTATGAGAGGGGTTACTAAAGTGATATAAGAGGGTACGACTAGTACCCTTAGTCGTACCTAGTCCAGTGACTTCAAACATGAAAATTTTGTAAGGGTACAAAGACTAAGTGTTCCCCTTGTATATGTATGACTTCGCTTTAGAAATCTCTCCTTGGGAATTGCTAAATTGTTTTCTCCTTACTTATCAGTTTAGGTAATTAACTTACTTATTAAGTCTTATCTATGATAAGTACCCTGATGACCTTAATTTTTTATTTTTCACAAGATATTCTATTAACTAGCTTAACTCTTCTTTTATGTTTCTAGTCTAATGATGTCATCTTTTGAAGGATGAGACGTACATATGGAATAAACTAAGTTTGGGTAGTTTCACCATATTATATTGTTTGTATTATTTACAATTTCCATGTTTCCCAATTGGGGGCTTATGTGACTCATATTATTAGTGTGAGATATCATATTTGATGTGATGCCCGTGTAGAGGATTTATTTTATATTTTTATAGATATTATTTGTGCACTAAATGCTATGATTATTATTGTGTTGCCCATATGGGTAATTGAGTAGATACTATAGGCTTTTTGAAATGTTGCTTGTCTCTATTATGATGGTAATACCTAGGACAATGGCTTTTAAAATTATATTTTGATGTCTCACATAACTATTTATGTTGGTAGTGTAGAGTGAGGGCTTATATCATGAATCATTGACATGTTGAGTTGTTTTTTATGCTAGCTTATTCTAGTTTTGATTTGAGCATTATCTTTATACTAACTTGTTGGTGCATTTCATCCTTATTTTATATATAAACTTTATTAGATATTAGTACCACCATGAAATACTTTATAAAGCCTTGATTGGGGAATAATAGCCAGAGAGGTGAATAAGATACTTTATAAAACCCTTGATCAATGAAAATTACCCTAAGATTTGAATTGAGATATGAGAATGTGTACAGGTTATGAACCCTTCATGCATCCTGTCTTAAAAGCGCTAAGGCTCAGAAGGTGTATACAAAAAGTTATGTGATGGCTTATGTTATCATTATTCTATTACATCATTGTACTTTCTTTATGTGGTTGTTGTCATGTACTCAATTTCCTTTTTATTGTGTTTGATTATTGATTACATTCTTTGGTATCAAAATATCATTAGTGCACCTTGTCTTGATATTTTTTATTGAGCATTCAATCCACTATGTACATTATATTACACTACCTCTTGGTTGATTTGGGATTCAAAATATTTATAAGATGTACGGTTTGGATGTGGCTTGGTTCGTGAGACTTGTAGTCCCGCACCGACTGGTAGCATGATATACATAAGATTGTCCACTCTCAAATATTATATCCCAGATTATTAATTAAACATACTAACTGAGCTTGATATATTGTGTTAGTAATTCTACCTCATAAATGACTTTCTTTGTTTGTTGATAATGAAATGGCTTATGTTGACTCCTCTAGATTATGTGCCTACACTTTTTATTTCTTATAATTGTTGTGTTTGGATTCTCAGTTATGACGAAATGGTGTATTTATTGGTGATAGATTGAGTGGTACCTTGGGTAGTTAGGTTGTGGTCCTTGCCATCACTTTTAATTAGGATCGATTATCAGTGATTCTTGCCGAGCATATGTATTTCATCCTTATTATTGTTTTTATTTTTCTTGGTCTTTTCTATTGAACCTCATATAGGTATTAGCTTGAGTAGCAGATAGTTGATTGCATTCCTTCTGCACTGGCATTATCGAGATCAATATAGTGGTTGATGAATTTCAGAGTTACCTGCTCTCTCTTTTTATTTCTTACACTTCTATTCATATCTAAGATATTTTAGACTAGTCAATATTATTATGTATTAGAGGCTTGTACTAGTGAAGAGAAAACCTAGGATGCATCTTTTATTTATTAATTCATCTTTATGTATTGTTGGAATTATTCTATTCTTCTATTATTCTTCTTCTTCCACTTTTGAATTACTTTAAGTATTGATTTTGGATCGAGATATCCTTACCCTTAATGGAGGATATGATTGATGCCATCACGTACTCTATTTTTGGATCATGACATACCCTGGATTGGGTAGTAGTTTAGTTAAAACCGCACCTTTCATACTTAATTGTTGGACCTTATTTCTCCTTAAAAAAATTGGGTGCCTAATATTCAAAATTGTGATTTTCTAGTTCAAGTACAACATATGTTGTATTGATATTATTTACAAGTTCTAATTTGAGTCTGACATTTATTATCCTTACTATTACTGATATAGGGTTAGGAAATCTGTATATACCAATACATGATGGTTATG
Organism: Capsicum annuum; assembly: GCF_002878395.1. Classification (NCBI taxonomy): domain Eukaryota; kingdom Viridiplantae; phylum Streptophyta; class Magnoliopsida; order Solanales; family Solanaceae; genus Capsicum; species Capsicum annuum. Next base: position 66,698,541 of record NC_061111.1, read on the forward strand.
TCCTGAATAGGAGTATGTAATATGCATATCACATATTGTGGATCTTTTATGTTAATTACTGCTATATTTCTCCCTTACCGTAGTATTATCCTTTACTTATATCCATCATGCTTATAGGGGCTCAGTTGGTTTTATTTCTATTTGTGTGTGCCTTCTGGTCTTATGGACGTACAATTAGATTATAGCTAGGCTTTTTTCCTGCTTTTAGTTACTATCACAATCATAAAATTAAGGTTATTATGGAACGTACTTCCAATAAACTTAGTAGGTAAGCCAAAATCAACACGATAGAAAGCAATCAAATGTACAAAGAAAAAACCCAATATATAAGACTCCTAGAATAGAGTCAAGACAAAAGATGTAAATAGCATAAAACATCAAAAAAATATTAGAAGTCCTAAATTACTGGTGTCATAAGTAAAGAACATCTATAACAAGGTCTGAAAATGAATATAAAATAATCAACCTCTAAATACAAGTAAATAAATGATTAAACTAAGACGAGCTTTTAAGCTTCCCCAAACTCTAGAGCTCTCCCATACATTGAATACCAACCCTAATAGTGCAAAATTAGTTGCCATGAGTCATGATAAAACTAGAATCTGCACTGAAAAATTATAGTTGGAGTGTGTGGACCACCTGTACTCAGTAGGTATCATAGGGCAACTGAACAAAGTTGAAAAAAATAATAATTAAAATATACAATGATAATGTTATTTGCATATAAAAAAGTTCCCAAATGGTAGGTCATACAGTCTCCACTGATAGTTCTAAGATATTAAGACAATAAAAGAAACTAACTATAAACAACAACACATATATGAATACACAACTATGTAAAAAAGGCAATGCAATGCAATGCTAATGAGAGTAAGATATCACATGGATTTTCACATACGCCTTCTGAGCCTCAGCGCTTCAAGATAGGACCAATGGGGATTCACAACCTGTATACTTTCTCATCTCTGAATCTTATATCTCAATTTAGATCTCTAGCTAGAGTTCATAGATCAAGGGTTTTATAAAGTGTCTCATTTATATTTCCAACTATTGTTCATAGATTAAGTGTTTCTCTGTAGTATAGATATCTGATGAAGTGTACACATAAAATGAAGATGGAATGCTCATAACTAATCAATATAAAATTAATGATCAATTTAATATGGTATAAGTGAGCCTAAAAATCAACTCAACATGTCAATGACTTATTATATAAGTCATCACTAGGCATAACCAATATAAATCGTCTTGTAAATCCTCAAAATATCATTTAAAGAACCCTTTTCTTGGGTATTTACTATTATGATAGAGATAATTAATATTCAAAAAGGTCTATAATATCTTTTCAACCCATGTATAGGAAATACAATAATAATCATGGCATTTATTTCAAAATAAGACCTATATTTTTCAAATAAAGCCCAATATGTCATCACATTAATATAATTTCTGAAGTTAACAAAAATAAGCATATAAGTCCCCACACTAGCACATAATAATAATAGTAATTCTGAAGTACTTCTCCCATAACTAACGACCCTAATCCATAGCATGCTATGCATAATTGTTCACTGCCCAACACAGTCTGAAGGATGTTAAGTCATAACCTACCTTAAAAAGTAAAAAATTCAAGCCTAAGACTTCAATGCAGAGCATTTTTGTAAGAATGGTATTGTATGAGATAAAATTACAAAAAATATAATCTACGTGTGAAAGAAATCTAATGAAATTGGATTATTTTATAGTGTTAATTAAGATACATGTTGTTGTTTCTTACTTGAAAATAAAAAAAACATGTCTTACAAAAAATTGTAAAGCCATTGTTGAGGTTTGAAGCATTGAAGAAGCTTAAAAATAAACTTTGTTGATTTAGTTCCTATTTGAAGAAATTGTTGGTTGTAAGTGGTTGATAGAGTTATGTGGAGGTTATATCTCAAATTTGAGCTCATTTGTTTTAGTATCCGAAGGAGATTTATTCAAAAAAATTGAACTTCTTGGAGATGAAAATGGATTTAAAAATTCTAAAAATTCCCCAAATTTTTCTCCATTTATCATATATCCATCCAACTTGTTTTCTCTTCTTTTAGTTTTAATTTTTGCTTTCTAACTTTGAGTATTAGCTTGGACTTAATGTTAAAAACTTGTTTTTGTCCGTTTAATTTATTCGTGCAATTTTTTTTTTATATTTAATTTTTTTTATGTTTATTTATTTCCTTATCCTTTAGTCTTAGTTGTCCTTTCTTAATTTACACCAACTCTACTCCTACTGATGCTTGGATGCTTACATTAAGTTGATGAAGATTTTTGTTCTCGATTGAGAGAAAAAAGGCAGGAGTTGGTGACATTAATTTAGTGAGGGTAAAAGCCTTGACCTTTAGTGTATAGACGTGTTAAGTGGTACATGTGAGGGAGTGTATTCAAGAGTTCCTTTATCTTTGTTGCTACTTTGTTTTTGTTGACAACATGTATTTCATAACTTTAGATGATCCTTGTTATAATGAGTTAAAGATTATGGCTATGAGGATAATCAAAATTACTATGGTGAAGATTGTGGATCTAATGGTGAAGAATGTGAATATAAAGATTCTTATGTTTTGAACAACGATTTTAAAAATGATGATGTTTCAAGGTATGATTCTTCATATACACTCCTTGTGATGAATCTAATAGCTAAGAAAGTGACTATGGGCTTGATATACTAAGGAAACCCGTATGAAATATTGTTTCTCCCATTCATACTATGATTCTAATTTTAAAAGGAAAATTGGTGGTAGTTCTTAAATTTGTTTTGTTTAAGAATAAGGTGGGAGATATTTAACAAAAATATAAGACAAAATATTAATAGATATACTACTTATAGAAGAAAGGTTATCCACTTGCCTAATGATGATTTGAATACTTTGCTAAATAGAGACAATTTTGTTGAACACAATGAGTATGACAAAGCATGAATTGACCAATTTGTGAAAGGATTTTATGGAGCTATGATTACACATAATAAGGTTTACATAAACATTAATAGTTCAAGCATGGTTGAGCACTTAATGTTGAAGACTAAAAAACATCCTCAACCATATGGGTTGCCATGGCCAAATGAAAAAGAAAATTTAGAGATCACAAAATAAGTATGGTAAAGGTCCAACTAGGAAAGTTTCATGAAGAAGTATTATGTGATGTTATCCCAAGGAAAGTTGTTACTTAAAAGTTCATGGATAACTGAAAAAGCTACTTTTGATAAAAAGACTAGCAAGTGTTGTGTCAACTTAAGAGGTCAAGAGTATTTTTTATGCCCTCTACACTTTTGAAGGTGATAGAAAAAATTTGGAGTTGCTAAGATTGGAAGAAGAAATGCAATACTTGAGAAATAAGTTGTCATTTCTAAAGAGAAGAACATGAAGAATAAAGTTGATGATCCTCAAAGTGTAAAGATCAAGGTTGAAGTGCAGAGTAACCCTAATGCTTCAAAAATATTCTTTGGTCTTGTCCAATGTTACATAATCTTGATAAAGAAAAGATTGGGAGAAGTAAGAGAGTGACAAATTACAATTCAAGAGTGGAAAATGGAGAGCTTGAGTTGAGGGCATCAAGTGAGTTGCCACAAAAAAAAGAGAAAAGTATCAAAAATAAAAAGAGTGAAAGAAAGAGGAAAATTTTGAGAAAAGTAAAGAAAAAGAGAATTTGAGAGAGTTTTTTTCTTGTTATAACTCTAAAGTTGTTTCTGGTTTCCTAGGTTGTAATGTCTCTTTTGTATATATGCTAAAAATGACTACATGAAGCAAATTTTAATAAAGAGTCTTCGACCATTGAAGATTCAAGAGTTGGTGGAGACACCCACTAATTCTACAAGTGTTCGAGTGACCTTAATTGATGAAGGCAAAAGTAAAGACAAAGTTTTAGGAGCATTTCAAGGTAAAATGGCTAACTCTAATATTTTATTTCCTTTAAATGAACTTGAAAGAAATTTTAGTTAAAGTGAAAGTCATTATTCTTTTGGGTAAAATAAATCATTTCTTTTTATGAAAATTATGTTGGATATTGTAGCCATACACTAGTTGAAGTACTTGTACAAATCATTGTTGGGATTATTTTGAGTTTAATGCATTTAAAACTAGTGTTCATAGTTGTGATAAATTTGGAGGTTTAAAAAAAGATTTTTTCACTACGTGTAATAAGGATTATGAATATTTCTTATGTAAAATGAATGCCCTTATTGTTCATAATAGTGTTGTGGAGTCACTTCAACAAAGCTTATATTTAATAAATCTAATTTTTTCAAAATTTATTGTGATAGATGACTTACATTTGTTAATATCTCACTAATTGAGGTGACTTTTTAATTACTTAGTAAATCTTAAGTTAGTGTTGAAGATGTTATCAATTATTTTTAATAGAATGAAGATTTTGTTGAATGAAGGTCTCCCTTCCGTGGTTATGTTGTAATTCTAGAATTGACAAACCTTTTCTATGGTCAGTTCCTAAGATTGGTTATTTGAGGTTTATTTTTCTAGTTTGTTTGTTTCATCACCCTATAGTGGCTTTGATCTTGATGTTGGCATAAAATTGGATACTCAATTCTTTCTGTGATGACATTCATTGCTCAATTGTGTTGAGGTTTGTTCGAATGGATGATTTTAGTAGGTTTTGATTTAGAGATTTATTCGAACTAATGTGATTTTGTGGGATGTTCTTTCTTATTATAATAGCATGGTTGTGTTTTTTTGTATTAGTTGTCGGGAACCAAAGACTATGAATTTAGGAAGTGAGTACCAATGACCATATTTTCTATGTTACTTGAGGTTTGATTATCATTCTAATAATTTTGTAGTCCCCGTGATTTTATAGTTACGTATGACTTTGTTGATGGGCCTTAACGTGCGAAGGTATGATTAATTGTATGTTATACCTATTGTATGACTTATTTGTGATTGTGTTTCCTTAACAACACCTTAGCTTTAGCTCTTGCAAGGCTGTTGGATGTATGCTTAGATTTTGAAAGTGTGATAAGAACTTATTAGGTCCAATTGGACTTTATATTCTTTTGAATGACTGCCTAATTGTTGTTGTAATGACCCTCTAGGTCATTTCCTTGATTACATACAATTTCAGCATATTGAGCCTTCCTACAACAGCTATAGGTCATTTATAATCTATTGGAACTCTTAGTTTAGTTATCGGATAATTCATTTGAGCTTTAGCCTTATTTTCTTATTTTGGATCTTTCATTGTAAGGAATCGATCTCGAATCAAAACTCCTTATAAATGACCTTAAATTAGAATTCCAACAATGCTATCAGCTCTTAAAAAATTGAGTTTAGGCTAGAGGGACCTTTGTTTTAGGTCCTAAGGCTTTCAAACTCATTTTGGGCTATTGGGTGGATTCTATAAAAATAAAACTATAGATATAGGCCCCACATTTCATATAAATGATTTTGAATAAAAGTTTTAATGATTCCATTAAGTTTGGACTATCAAATTCGGTATGATAACATAGTTCGTTTTCTCATATGCTGTTCCAAATAAATTTTAAGAAGTCGGTCAAAGCCCATTTTATATATAGCAATATCTGGTGCATGGAACCATTTGGTGTAACCTCTTAAATGGACCTTTGGTCTCTTAAACAGTAGTCTCTTTACTGACCCTTAGCCATTTTAGCGTCCCTAGCCATTTGGCTGAGGTCCTCTTTAAAGGTCAACGACCGCTTAAGTAGACAACACTTTAGCGGCTAGGAGATCGCTTTAGTGATGTCCGCGTCCCATGTCCTGACCGCTTTAGCAAAGTTCTGTCGCTTAGGTGATAGCCGCTTAAGCGAACAAATACCACTTTAGTGGCACCTATGGGTTGTTAAATCCCCTTTATTCATCTAATTTTGTAATATTTTCTCCACTATTTTTGACTATTTTTGGAGCTTGAAGAAAGGAAAAGAGTGGAGAATCATACATTAAAGCTAAGGTAAGTTATCCTAACAATCCTTGATCATTTGCTATTATTTTACCCTTCAACTTTTATCCCATTTCATTGTGAATTCTTAGAAATTAGGCTTTTATATCGTTAGACCTTTGGGGCTAATTTGGGCCTCAATTTATGCACCATTTGTACTGAATTTTTAAGCCTGCATTTTTAATCCTTTGACGGACCACATGGTGAATTTAATTTTGGATTCTAGTTGTGGGCCTCATGGACTCGTTCTTGACCTGAATTCTGACCTGACCCTTTTTATAGAAATATGGGTCTCACTTTACTTCTAGTGATATGTAGATGACTATTTTGACATCATGTCGATATATTTAGATCATGGAGCAAAGATAGGCAATTTGTGGATGACTCAAGACTTGAGATTTGAAATCAAGGAAGGCTTCAGTCTGTGCTTCTTCATAGGATATTATATGGTACATATATTGCATGCTAGATAAGGATGATAGGATATGATTATGGTAGATTACTATGACTTAGCCTAATGTAGAAGTTTAGGGATAGAAGGTTGAACTAACCCTAAGGACAAAATAATTATCATGACCATAGAATCCTGGCAGCATAGAATAACCATGTGAACCACAATTGATGCTAAGTATACCTTGAGTATAAGGTTTATTACTTGACTTAGTATACTAGATTATAGTTTCCCCAGATTATAGTGTTACCTTTATGCTAATTATATACTGTTGGGCCTGAGGCCATTGTTACAATATCAGTTGGACTCTAGGTGAGTATTCTACCCTTAGAAAAGGGAATGATACGATTTCATGGACACTATTAAGTTTGTTGATGTTCATTTAATGGTACGATTCCAACCAAAACATTGATTTTAATACTATTTTATCAAAAGGTATTAATTTCAACTTTTCACTTGTAAAGTAGATCCCTTTATAACAGGGATTGTACCATCTTATTTATTAATTTATGAGCTTTTGGAACTAGAGATGATATTTTTGAAGTTAGACCAAGATAGAATATGATCCATAGTCAATACACTCGTTTACCACTACTATTTACTTTGGTTGAGAGAGATTCTGGCCCTTTCTACTTATAATGTTGATTTTGTCATGGAGTTGATCATTGGCAATGGATTATAGACTTGATATCTTTTAGCCACTGTTTGATTCTATGCACTTATTATATATATATACACACACACACATCTCTATAATACTAGAAGGAGTAGACTGATGATTGGAAATCCTAGATCAAGACTAAGTGTACATGAAAGTATTCAAATCCCCTAGGACCCCCTTTATACATGAGACAATGTGCTAGAGAAGAGAGGTTATCGTAGGTCCTACGTTTGCAAGATGTTGAGATGGAGGAGGTGTATATTCTTGGTACGTTATAGAAATTGGACCAGTTATGGTACTATGAATTTACTTTTCATTCATTCGTTGATTCATATGCATTTCCTATAACCAGTATATTTTTTGGTTCTTATATCTATAAGCTTTTTGAGGGTTGTATAGGTATACGATTTGATTGCTATTGTTGAGTGTTGAATTAACCTTATGGGTTTATGGGGCGTTGATTAGGTATATTTTGTTTTGACAAGTAGATTAATTTATTATTGTTATTATAGTTAGTTAATGGCAGGATGATTATGGACTGGTATTGGGTTGGATGTATGATTCATGGTTAGTCGTTTGACGATAGGCCCAGATCATGATAGTATTAGCTTTCCTACTTGGTTAGGATTTCATGTAGAGGCTAGGATGGCTACCTTGTGTTGCTACTTTTGAGTTATTGTTCTGTACCCATATGTATTTTTTTTTATATATATATAGTTATACTATTATCCTATATCACTCTTTTCCCTTGCTTATTCATATTATGTATTCCTTGGCCTTGTAACTACTATATATACTTCTTCCACCCTTATTTTGTATATTGGCTATTGATATATAATATAGTACTTTAGTTCTTGAATAAGGCTAGAATAAGATAGTTTATCCTTATTGCCTCTCTAGCTTTAGTATGTTAGCTATCTGGATTGTTTTCTATAGTTTATATTCCTACTTGCATGTTATCTATATTTGCATTAGCTTTGGAGCTCAATAGATAAATGCCTAATGAGTACCACATGTTTGGTACTAATACTACACTTCTGCACCTTGTAGATCATAGAATGAGTTCTTTCCATTGGTGTATGCATCATGTAGAGTAGCTATTGATCAAATAGTTAACATGAGATCCTAATGTCTACTCTCTCTCTTACAGATTAGACTAATCTTTATGTTGTATTTGGAGATGGGTTGTATCTATTTATTTTTTTAATATTTGAATTATACTCTTATTATATTAGAATCACTTTTGTTAACTTCATAAGGTATAAGGGCTCACTTTATATATATATTAGAACATTTATTATATTTATTCTGTTGTTTTATTCATTTTTCTTGATAGTGCATTACTAATAGTTCTGAACTATGGGTTGGCTTACCTATTAGTGGGTTATAGTAGGTACCATCATGACTTGAGAAATTGGGTTATGAATAATTAGTATCAGAGTATAGGTTTATCGTTGTGTTGGTACAAGATCTAAGACTCTAGTAGAGTCCTACAGGTTGGTGTGGAGATAACTGTATCCTATCTTCGATAGGGTTTAGGGCTTCTTAGAAAATTCTGTTCTGGATAATTTTGTCATGTGGTAGTATTTCTATGAGTTCATAGTACATTCTTTGACTCTATTTTGTTCTTGATGGATCATAAGTGCTCATTAATAGATTTAGAGGAGACTTCAGCACGTATTTCTAGAGCATTATGCAATGTCAGACTAAGGTGTTAAAGGTTAATATCAGAGATATTCAATGTCAGTTGGAGGATTTTTGGCCATCCCATGCAACTATAGAGTCTGTGACTACTTCAGTCATGCGACATTAGGGATTTCCAATATTTTTATTAATACCTTACAACGAGAGTTGAGGTCGATTCTTCGAGTAGCTCTAAGGCCAAAGTTGGGCTTGTTGGTGTTTAGTAGGGTTCCTTGTTGGCTTCTGTATGTAAGATTGGGTTTCTTAAGTGGTCCAAATATACTTGTATTCTATATCCTTTAGAGCATAAGATGGTACATGTTTTTATAAGAGGATTGGATTTGCCACTTTATTTGGCATTAGAGCATTGAATAGGAGCTAGATATTCTTTCTCTCAAGTTTTTGATCATACGAGGGACATAGAGAGAGAATGCATTAAGATTTATAGAGGTGGTGGTAAGAGTCCATGTCAAAAGTATAGTGCTATATATATTTCATTTGAGAGTGAGGATCATCCCTATGGAGATCAACTTCACTCGTCGTATTTCAATTACATACCATTAGCATTTCAAAGTATAGATGAATATCAGATCAGTCATGGCGGGTGAAATAGTCACACCTCTCATTTGTCTTTACGTAGTACTTGATATGGATCTTTATGCCATAACAACTATTCTGAATTAGTGGGTGCGATTTATCAAAGTATTCCAGGAGCTTGCTTTGGTTGGGGCGAGATTGTTCATTGTTAGAGAGACTGCCCCAGATGCAATTTGGTTATTTAGACCAAGTTAGTATCTGTTCCCTGCTAGCCTAAAGTTCCTAAGTTATGTTATGATTGTGAGGACGATAGTCACTCTAACAGGTAGTGTTCTCGGTGTTGATTGGTTAACTAGTTAGGTTCAGCCTGTGTCTCTCAACAGGTTAGGGCTTTAGGGGTTTGCTACAAATGTATAGAGTTTGATCATTAGTCTAGAGAGTTTACCCAACATTGGATTTTTAGTCATTTAAATCAATCAAATCAATCCTAGATGTGTTTCCTTAAATGAGAGATAGTGCACTTAGTACCTTTGTAGGTGATTCAGACAATCCATTCGAGTTTGGACCCACTTAGATTTATATTCTCTCTAGCATATCAAACCTGTGACTTTGGATTTTACCGTGTTAGGTGCACCTTTTATTTCCTGCCTTTACCTTTTTATTTGAGTGCATTAGGGTTTTTCGTACCCATTTATGATTTTCTGCCTTAATAGTTTTATATTGGTTGTTGTGTGTTGGTATAGAGTTCTTGATTATTTGACTACACCATTGATGACGTGTTTTAGTGGTAGATCAGTATAGAAATTTCCCTAGGGGGTAGCATTTGGGTTCGAGCCCTATTTACCATGGCATATTGCCCTTCTTATGGTCGTTGAGTTGTACTGGTTATTGATTTTCATTTTTGGTACCATCAATATCTTATACTAGTGTTTCTATTATTGTCGCTATTATTGTCATTATTTTGACATTTATTAACTCTAACTTGACTAACTACTATACTAGAATTATCTAGTTAGCATTCCCTTCGTCGTGATTCTTATTCATTAGCCTAGGAAAATAGCTTGGTTGGATGGTTTTCTCTCTTATAGCGAGGTGAGGTTGTTTTTTTTGCTCTTGCATTAAAGAGGATAGACCAGTTGTTGAGTGGTCTGTGAAAGTGAAGGTAGGTTTGTCTTTTGTGGTTATATTATGGTTCTAGAGTTAGCAATGTGGTCATATTGACCATCTATGAGTTTGAGATTCTAGGAATTACCTTCTCGTTTACTGAGATTTTTGATCAACTATCCTAGTCTATATAGCCTATTTTTGAGGTTGACTAGTCTAGTGACCCTCTAGGTTATTTACTCAATCTATGCACATTCTTGGCATTTTGAGCCTTCGCACAACTACCACAGGTTATTTGTGACTTATTAGAACTACCAATTTGGTTATTGGACTGTTCATTTGGGGTTTAGGCTAATTTCCCTATTTTGGAGATTTTGCTCTTTAGGAATTGTTATTGGACCAAAACTCCTAGTAGATAACCTCAGATGAGAATTTTGTAACGCCTCAAAATTTCATTCCAAGATGCCACACGGTGCTTAAGCCTACACTCAGCCTCAAGCTAACCCTCGGAGCCAGACACTACCTCAAGGAATTCAATTCAACAATAGTCATGCACAATAAAGATATATACCACATTTGGTTCAAGAAAAATACTGGAGAATACTAGACTGTACAACCAAAATATATTGAATATCTGTATACACCAACCCTCTAGTCTGACAAAGCCTCTATACATCAGAATCAAGGAGTCATTGGGACAAACCCCCTACTAACTCAACAGTACTGAAAACCATAACAACAAAATGATATCACAAAAATATAGACACGGTCCTTGAACCATGAGGACTCACCACTGAGGGAGTGTAGTTGAGGCACTCGAATATCGCCAATGCGGATGCGTCTGAGTACCTGAACCTACATTAAGAGAAAATATAGTCCATAGGAAAATATGTAGGTCAGCACTTTGGAATGTACTGAGTATGTGAGGGTGCATGCAACAATGTAAATATCATCATCAATTTCATGAAAATATGCATATGTACAATGATGGCTCACTTGGCTTGAATTAGATTGAAACATACTTTTCATAATCTCATAGTAAATAAATCATATGATAAGAACCTCATAAATCATCATAAACAACTCAACTCTTTAACTCAAAACTCGGAGTGACTCGGAATTGAAAAAACTTAACTCTTATGGACATGGGAGGTTTTTATAACCGACATAAACCATGTGAGCTAAATGGAGTCCAACATTTTTCCCTCCTAATAAGAGGACCCCACATTGTCAGGAGCATCGTACTCTTGTCAGGGAGTACAACCTAAATCTAGTGATCACAATCACATACTCGGCCTCTGGCCCACAATAATCAATATCAATTCTATGGTGGCACGTAGTTTCGGGGAAAATACCATATTTCATGCTCGCTCCTAAATACTACTCCTGGACACAAGCTCAGAGCGCGTTAGGAAATCCACCACAAACATCACAAGGGTCTATCATAAAGATCAAATGAAATCTCTTTCTCATTTATTAAATCATAATGAATTTGTGGATTCCTAACTCGACTCAAATTAAATCAATCTTTCTCAATATCAAAATATATCAATTCATTAAATCATGGCAACATTAATAACTTTGAAGAAATATCAAGAATCATTGTAACAACTCAATCTCATGAATCAATATACTCAATAATCCAATTTGTCATAAGGAAGCTTAAAGCTTGACACATATCTTGAAAGCACTTGAAATATCAACTCATGGTAAAAATATGAAATTCACAATATTAAATATCAAGTCTTAACTTGGGAATAGTAAAATAATCATGTATAACAATGCTTGAACAATTTATATTCTCATAATCTTATGATGAAGTAATTTGGGTATAAACCCATTGCAAAATCATATAAATCCATGATAGAAATCAAAGCTTTCGGCACAAGAACGAAAGGATTGCTCTTGTTCAAAACTCCACAGACCTTAATCTTTGAAATTGGATGAATTTTAGTGCTTGAGACTCTATCCGCACTTGTAATAAATGATTCTTGAAGCCCACACTATGAGGAACTTGATTCTTGAAGAAATCTTGTAGATTTATGGATGATTTTTTGAAGATTAAATTTTCTTGATTGAAACCCTAATATATATTCTTAAGAAAATTAGAAGAGAGAATAAAGAAATTAGGGTTTGGATGGGGATTCTCATATTTATATAGGCCTCCAAAAGATGGAAAAAGACCAAAATACCCTTGCAAAAAAGTCCCTTAATTGCTAAAAAAAATAGCTGACGATATTCGTGACAAGTCGTTAAACTTGTGACAAGTTGTCAGGAAATGTCGTCACAAAAATATGGATTTTATGATTTTCGACTTAAGATTGACAACATTTTGTGACAAGCCGTCAAACTTGTGACAAGTCACAAAATGTTGGATTTTGTGAATTTCTGCTTATGGTGACGACATTTTGTGACAAGCCGTCAGGCTTGTGACAAGTTGTCACAAAATGTCGTCATGAAATTTCCATGCTGACACGCTGGAGTAAAATGGGCATAACTCTTTGATCCAATATCGTATTTGGGTGAAATTGATACCGTTGGAAAGATAATTCAATTATCTATCTGTTGGTGTTTCATGATCACAAAAATTAGTAGTTTATAAATAAATATGCTCGTTTGAAGTTGGCTATGCGAAAATCCTTCTCAAGAATTCAATCGGTAAGGGATGTTTTGATTCACCTAATCGCTAGGACATATTTGAGGCCTCAATACACATCACCCTTGATCATAAAATAACCAAAACACTATAATTTATTTTTCATGATCTTGATTCATGGTTGCACTATTGGTTAGAGTCTCGGGGTATTACAAGTTTCCACAGTGCGATCAGCTCTAAATTATTGATTTCAGGATAGGTGGACCCTTGGTTCAAGTCCCGAGGCTTTTAGAATTATTTTATGATATTCGGTGGATTCTATGAAAATGGAAATCTAGGAATTTTCCCCATATTTAGTTGAGATAATCTCGAATGAAATTTTTGATGGTTCCATTGAGTCTGAAATTCTGAATTTCATGTCGTAGAATATTACGTCTGTGCACGAGAATGCAAAAAAATCCCGAGAACTTGGTTGGAGTCAATTTTAGAGTTTTTATGAATAATTAATCATTTAACCGGTTAATCGATCATCTACTTAGCGATATTGAGTCACTTAGAAACTTTGGCTATTTAGCCAAGGGCAACTTAAGCGATCAATGTCCACTTTAGCGAATATCATTTTAGCGACCTAGGTGTCACATTAGCAGTACTTATGCCCCATGACAGTTGGCTTTAAAGGCATACATTTAAGAGGCTTGTGACTGCTTAAGTGGTACCTAGGGTTCTTAAAACCCATCTTCACCCAATTTTCTATTATTTCCTTCACCATTTTTACACCCTTTGGAGAGCTTAAAGAGAGGAAAGAATAGGGAATTATCCATTGAAGCTAAGGAAAGATATCCTAACACTCCTTGGTACTTTCCTATTATTTTTCTCATCAATTTCCATCCTATTTCATGGTAAATTCTTAAAATTAGGTCTTTCTATCCCTAGAACTTAGGAAATGATTCGGGCCCTTATTTCTGCTCTATTTGTGCTCAAATTTTTATTACACATTCCTTGTCCTTCGAGGGACCTCGTGATAGAATCAATTTTAGATTCCATTTGAAGGCCTTGTGGGCCCATTTTTTACCCGAGTTCTTTACTAACTCTTTATATTGAATGCAGATCTTGTTTTACACCTAATTATGTATAGATTACTATCTTGATATCATGGCAGCTTTTTGAGATTATTGAGCAAAAATGAATAATTTGTGGAAGACTCAAGGACTTATAGTCCGTCATCAAGGTATGCTTTGGTATACTCTTCTTCATATGATAGTGTATGATATATATTTCATGTTAATTAAGGATGTTAGGATAGTATTATCGGTAGAATACTATGATTCAACCTAACTTTGGAGTTTGAGAGTAGAAGGGTGAACCAACCCTTAAGATGAAATACTTTTTATGGCTATAGGATCCTATTACCCTAGATTACTAACATGTTAGATATATTTGAAGCTAAGAACCCTTTAGTATAAGGTTTACTACTTGACTCAGTGTGTTATCATGGGTTCCTAGATTTTATTATTATTTTTATGCCAGATATATACTATTAGGCCCGAGCCGTAATTACGATTCTAGTTGGACTTTAGGTAAGTATTCTATCATTATAAAGGACGTGGTTTTAGTCTATCGATGCTTAGTGATTCTAATTATGTTGTTTGGATATTGTTGATGGAATACATAGATTATAGTACATTCATGCGCACTTAGTAGTATGATTACGACTAAATGTTGATTTTACTATTATTTTCTAAAAAAGGGATTTATCCTCTCTTTCCACTTTTAAATGGATTCTTTTATAGAAGGAAGTGTACTACCTTACTTTATGATTTACGAGATTTTGGAATTAAAAATAATGTTTTTCTAAATTTGATCGAGAATGATTTCGAGTCAATGGTTTTATTCACTCTTTTATTACTATTTAATTCAATCAAGGGGGAGTCTAATTGTAATACCCTGTGATTTTCCTAGCTTAAACTCGTCCCAAAAATGTTAAGCATTAGCTCTTAGAATGAATGATGTTTATTTTGTGTAGAATTCTTTAGATTTTTACTTTTCCATGGCGTAGAAAATTGAATAATCTTCCCAACGATATAAGGTTCACTTAAATCCGATAACCAGGTAAGAAGATATGGTTATTTAAAGTTCTAGTCGCAAAACACCATCATTTGGACCCTTAGCACGTCGCGGAGCAGTATAAAATCTCAATTATCATTTTCTCGTGGCTTTAAGTCATAACACCACATCGTGGGGATGGACAATTTCTGATTCATCAATTTCCAGTGGCCCAGCGCGATGTTGGCACGTCGCGCTAATGTCCAAAATGACAAAACTTCAGGGCATCGCAATGGTGGCACATTGCGGAGTGAGCCCAATTCCCACTCGTCCTTTTCCAGTGAGCCACCACGATAGTGGAGTGTCGTAGTGGCTTAGAAAATTAGGATTTTTGGCCATTTTTCTAGTTCTGTCTAAGATTTTAAAAAGGGTATTTTGGTAAATTACCCAAACCCCAATCCATCCAAATAGAAGATTTAAGCCTCTTAGAAGAATTATATGCTATTATTCATCAAAATTTCTCTCATCCAAAACTCTAGGCTTCAACATTCATCTTCAAGAAATCCAAAGATTCCACCATTACTTTTTCAAATTGATTCAAGATTCAAGATTCCTAGACCAAGAACTTCGAGAGTCTACATTCAAGAATACGAATAGAGTCTCAAAAGAAAGTTGTTCATCTAAGTTCATCATCCAAGGTATGTGCGGTTTGAACAAGGATAATTCTGTTATCCTTGTGCCCAAAACATTATTTTATTTACAAATATATTGCAATTTATATGATTTTTCATGAAATTCAAGTTAGGGTTTATACCTATTATCAATATTTGTAAGATTATGAGATTTGTTATGATTTAGAAGTTGAAATACATGATTATGTTCATGTTTCCATGCATTTTACTGAAATTTCCAGATTTTAAGATGATGTATGAATGTTTACATTACCAAGTACGAATTTTGAGATGTTTTAACATGAAATTGATGCTTGGGGTCATTGGACCTCATTTAAAGATTGTTGTTTTAAGATTGTTGGTGCTATAGCTGATGTTGGGCATATTTATACGTCTAAGCACCATAACTTACTCATCTTTTAGCTAACTTTTGAGGATAAAATACATAATTCATGCAGTTTTAGTCTATTTTTAGATAAGTGAGCTGACCTATGTGATTAACATGCTTTTCAGGTACTAATAAGGAAGATTACAACACTTTGGGGACCTGTGGATAGCAGAGGAAACTTCACATAAAGGAAAGCAGCTTTTGGACTGAATGTGATATATGAGAACTTTTTTCTGGGTAAACTCAATATTTTTAAATAGTTGAGGACTCAGTAGCAATTTATTAGAGGGGGATGTTATTAAAAGCCTGATGGCTGAATTTTTAGGATTATTTTTCATTATTCTATATTATTTTCAAAAAGAAAAAATGGCTTAGCTGAGGGTGAGGGAGGAGAAAACGTTTTCCCCTCTTGATTTCTCTATTTTTGTGGACACGAAGATCACGTCTAGTTTTGGGTATGATGAACATTCTTATGGTTATTTCCTTTTGGTTCATGAGTAGCTAGCTTATTTATTAGGATTATGAAAACCTTGTAGTATACTTTCTATTGCTATGGGTTTTTGAATTTATGATGTGTTGATCCACTTATATCATTGCTCTCTTTATTATAATTGAATTCTCGTGGTTGCAGACATAGGGAATGTGCCATTATAGCAATAACTTGTTCGATAGAAAAGTTAATGTTTGGAAAAGAGAGTAGTGACAAGAAAATAAGGTTTCCAACCTCTATTTTACATTTTAATGCCTTATTAGGATTGATGACTTGGAGAGTTCGTATGATTGGTTGTACACTTTGAATTCGAGAGAACTAAAGTGAAGTAATCCTTGATGGTTGAGAAACACTTGGATTTAGAATTCAAATACATCTCTCTATAAGTGCATGGATGTATAAATCCTTAATACTCATAGTTAATAGAGAAGTAAAAGTATAAGATGGACATAACCCTAACTTGTATTTCTCTACAATAAAATACTATTACATATATAATCTCATTGTTACACTGATAATATTATTGTGCACTTAAACTGAAACCCCCCTTTACTTTGGAAACTTTGATCAACAGTTTAATAATAATCGCAATACTTAGTGATCATAGTATTCCCTGTGTGATTCGACACCCAACCCAGTTGGGTTCTATATTTGACAGCGACCTCTTGCACTTTCTAACGAGAGTTGTAATTTAGGCGTATCAATAAGCACCCCATGAATAGATTATTTCAGATTCTAGATAAAGATTTAACCTTTTGATCTCAGAATAGATATGAAGTCCACATTTCAAATTTAGACTTACAGATTTAGCTCTACAGATTTATAGTTTGTTTTATTATAAACCATCAGATTACTTTTAAAGTGGATTTCTTAATATTTTGAGCATAAGATTGGGAGCAGTATTTAGCATCGAGCGGGAAGTGTGGGTTTAGCGCATCCTACTTCCACAAAACTATGTAGCCAACATAGGTACAGATTTAGATTATTCCCACTTCTATGTGGATGACTCAGATTATGATCACTCAGATTAGATTGTTCTATTCCGATGGCAAGGGTAGAACAACCCTAAACTTATGGGGTCTAGTCGTGGAACACCATGAATGCTCACATAGTGTACATGTCAGTCTAACCTCCTAAATAGATGTTCCCCACTCTTAAAATAATTTTAATTATTTAAAGTCTTGAGATAAAAGTGTTTACTATGCAGAATAAGTTTCAGACTTCTTTTAGCCTATATGATTTGAGAACAAGAACATAATACAAATTCTAGAACTAAGTGTAATGACTCACAAGATTCATACTACATGCTTTACTATTCATGATTTATGATTTTTAGATTTCAGATTTACTCAAGCTATGTGAGTTATTTACATTTAGGATGCATGATTTGATAAACTGTGATGATATTGTTTACTTATTGCATGCACCCCCATATACTCAGTAAATCCTCAAAGTACTGATCCACATATATGTCTATGTGGTACATTTTCTCATAATGTAGGTTCAGGTGCTCAATCTCACTAGCGACAGTGATTCCCAAGTATCTTATCTATATCCTTGCAGTTGGTGAGTCCTTATAGTTTGAGGACTTAGATATTCATGTTCTCAGTTTATTAATAGGTATTTCAGTTTAGTTCAAGTCAACTGGAGAATATCCCAACGACTCTTTAGATTCAGTCAGTAGAGTCTAATTGGACTACCAGATTCAGTCTTAGATATTAGTTGTCGTATTATGACTTTTTAGTAATTGTTTAATCAGCTTAATGAGATTAGTACTTTCAGATATATTCAGATTATTAAGATAGGTTTCCATTTTTTATCATGATTTTATACTTATATTTACCCCATGTTGAGATTCAGATGTATTAGAAGGCAGCCAGGGTTGGCTCAGGACTACTTATAGTTCAGAGCATCGTGTGGTATCCCAAGAACCAGATTTTGGGACGTTACACTGATCCTTTCTACTCATTGATACGATTAGTCTTAGAGTTCATATCGGGCAACAAATTTATAGACTCTCACTTTTTAGCCATGATTTGAGTCTGTGTATTTATTATGTATACATTTCTCGGATACTGGATAAGTATATTAATGATGATGATGATGATGATGATTATAGGAAATCTTTGATTGGAACTAGTTTAGTATATATAGGTAATCCTTAACACCCTAGAGGCCCCTTCGTATATGAGCCATTATGCAAGAGAAGATAGGTCGTCGTAGGTCCTAACTTTGTGAGCTGTCGAGTTAAAGAAAGTGTATACTCTGGGTACATTATGGCATTTGGATTCGTCAATCATATATGCACATTATATAAAACTAGTACGTTGTTTGGTTTCTATATCTAGTAACCTTATGGGGGGTTGCATAGGTAAATGTTATGCGTGTTGTTTGCTACGTGCTGTGTGCTGATTGAATCTTCTGATTTATGAGGCCCGATTAGGAATATTTTGTTCGAACTAGCTGGTTACTTTATATTGTTATTATGTTTAGTTTGTGGCAGATTATATACGGACTAATGCTGAGGTTGGAGGTATTATACTAATTCCTTTATTTTATGGTTATTATATATTGGATAATTATTTCATGGTCAGACATAAGGATTAAGGACCTAGATTTTGACAACACTAGGTTCCTATTTGATTAGGATATGATGACGCCCAAAACTACACCTCCAAAGAAGTATACCACGGTCGATGTCAAATATAGTAACCCAACTAGGTTAGGGTCAATCCCACAGGGAATAGGTCAAACATGTATCTCAAACTTACTGAAGTATTCAAAAATAAGGGAAAGTAAATAGAGGGTTTGGAAATAATAGTAAAGAGTAACCAACTAAGAATGCTTTTGGTTGTAAACAATTAAAGAAGAACACTAGGAATGTGTTCCCCTTTGATTCCTAACTCTGTAAGTTTATTGTGCTCCACCTAAATATCTCACTGTCTCATGTACAGAATCTGACAAGACTAGTTATTACGAGTTGTCTTGTGGACTCGTAGGTAAATCTCACCCTTTACCTTATGAGTCATAGGGTGTCGCTCTACTATCCCTTGTCCCTAATCCCAGTTTAACTATAACCTTGTGGGTCTCAAGCTATTAGATGAGGGTTGATAGACTAGAATAACCGTCATAATTCCCTTTTCCCTATCTCGACCTATCTTGCGAAGACGATCTTGAATACAAGCTAGTTTTTAGTATTGGCCACCACTAAGAAAACAATTAACTAAAAGGAAATCAGAATACATGTGTAAATGTTGATCTAGCCAAATCTCACGCTTCCTTTACTTTGTTAGTTCGCCAGGGTTCCCACAACCCTAGTTAAAGAAATTAGACGTTCATGGTAATACAAAAATCCATTGTATTAGATAAAGAAAACATTTAGTTAATTGATCAAGAATGAAAGTGTAAAATCCAATATCTCAAATTGAATAATCCCCAAAACCAAGAACAAGAGTATCAAATGTGTAAAAATATGCCAAAGTACGTAAACTAGTACATAAGAAGCAAAAGGGTATTTATAGAGTTTTAAAAAAACAAAGGAAACCTAAGCAAATAAAAATAGGAAGACTAGGTCGGCAATGGTGACACGAACCGACCCGAGGACTTGTCGTAATGGGCATCCCAAGTCCGATTAGGACCGGAGACCACCCTCGTTAACCAACCCAACCTCCACCCACCTGCCTAGAGTTGGATGAATTTCAAACATATAACAAGATGGCGTAATAGATAATATGAAGACTCTGGGATAGGATCATGACCGTGACCTACCCAACCGAGTCTAAACATCCCATACTAACATTCCAACCATACAAAGACAAACCAAACTCATAAATCCGACCATAACCAATTAATAGCAAAACTAAGTTTCCTAAAATAACAAAAAAGGATGGAACAGTGTGAAATTTAGTCCAACGGTATTAGCCCCAATACCAATACTAATACTAAGGCTGACACTAATATCGATCCCCCCCATGCCAACCCATATTAGTTCCACAAAAGCCTCTAACCAAAGAATACCAAAAATCCAGTTGGGACATGCCCCCAACCATACCCAATTCGAATATCCATAAATAAACCGAAGTATACAATAACATCTATGAAATGGGGATTTTCAAAAAGATAGAAGCTCACAACTTCAAACCAAAATCAAACCCTGAGTATTCGAATGTTAAGAAAGAGGAGTAGAACGCTCTGTTCATGCTTCACGTCGGGATACAGTTCCCGCAGATGAGTTAGCATGTGAACACTAGCAAGAACTCAATATAAGCATAAAATAATGCCATTTATGAAATCCAAGTACCCAAGGCTATTAGTTGTGGTATCGTCATACTGGCTATAACTTTCAAGTATTATCCTTAGCCAAACCTTTTAGTGGTCAAGGGATTCCCATGTACCCATAGACCCTCATATCCAATTAACTTGGGGGATTTCCATGTAACCCACAAGTATTCATTACCATATTAAATAGGGGGATTCCCTTGTACCCCACAATTATGTTTATTAAGCCAAACCATTGCTTTAAACCATTATGGGTCCATTACAAAGTTTAAACCATGCATAATTTCATAAACAGCTCAACAATATAGTGAAAACATTCTAATAGGCATTATATCAAACACATTGGGGGAATAATATTTATATGCCAAAGTCAATTATCAAACAAACATTCCCATGAAACCAATCATCTAAAAGCACTATTAATGCATATAAAGGTATAACTAAAATATGGGAAAACCATAACCAAACATCCCCCAAATCATATTTGAAAACCCAAAATCATACAACATTAAAATAATGAAAACATTGTATAAAATCATGACTTTAGTAGGAACTAACAATGAGGGAAGAGAACATGCCTTAAACTAGATGATGATGTAGAGAAATCACCTAGAAAAGCCCTAATTTACTACTTAAGATGAAATCGTAGCTTCCTTTGGCCAAGAACTCTAGAGAGGATTTAAGAGTGTTTTCTAAGTGTTTAATAATAGAATAGTACGACAAATAACCTCCCAAGTGCAATATAAGTCATGGGATCTTATTAGGATATGTGGGAAAATATCTAGATTGCCCTAACTTAAACTGCATTTACTTTTCATCATAGGGTACGATTGACCCTTACGAGTTGTACCCATCCTGTACAAGTGGTATCTACCTCTCATACTCTAAAATTTCCCCCTTGGACCAAACACTATCCAAGGTATGACTCACTCAAACCCAAGTATTATCTAAGTGTACGACTAGTACCCATAAACCGTACCCTTGAAGAATAGAATCCTAGGAGGTTTGAACATCATCCCCCTGTACGAGTACTGGGTATGACTCGTGCCCTAGATTATGGCTCATGGTGAGACACTCATACTTAGATCCAACCTAATTCACTAAGTTCAAGGTTAAGTAAAGGAACCATACAACCTATATCCACTGATACAACTCATACTACCCAAGTTGTACCTATTTCAGTAACTAATTCCATCCCAGCAACCAACACTGGTCAGCATAAGACTAGACCATGCCACTCGTACCCAAGTGTACAACTTGTTCCCTAAATCCAAGAAATTTTCCAAGGGCCAAAAACCTAGAGTATTTCAGTATCCCTCACTAGGAACACTCATCCCTGAATGATGAACAAGGTAGGGGTAACCACAAGCATGAGTCATTTGCATTATCAAATATATTCCTAATCCTTAACAAAGTTTGAAATGAAAGATGCAAACATATTAATCTTTCCTTTGATAAACTCAGAAAATAAAGATGTGTCGAAGAACACATACCTTCCAGACGAATCCTGGGAGTAGAAAATAGATGCAGATACATGGACTTCATATCCTCATCCGCTTCCCATATAGCTTCATCCACCTTATGGTTTCACCAAAAAACCTTAATCGAAGCCATATCCTTGGTCTGCAACCAACGAACCCGCCTATCCAAGATCTTAATCGGGATCTCATCATAAGACAGAAAGTCTGAGATATCCAACCCCTCTAAAGGAATAATCAAAAAAGGATCACCAATGCACTTCTTCAACATGGAGACATGAAATACCGGATGAATAGAGCTCAAACTAGAAGACAACTCTAATTCATAAGCCATATTACCAAACTTTTCGTAGAACCATATAAGGACCAATAAATTAGGGACGGAGCTTCCCCTATTTACCAAACCGCATTACTCCCTTCATGGGAGATACCTTTAAGAAAACCCTATCCCCAACCTCAAACTCCAAGTCTCTACGCCTTATATCCGCATAGGACTTTTGGCGACTTTGGGCAGCTTTAAGCCTATCTCAAATCACCTTTAGCTTTTCCATAGCCTGATAGAACAAATTCAGACCAAACATATCAACCTCACCAAGATTGAACTAGCCAATAGAAGATCTACACCTCCTACTATACAATGCCTTAAAAGGGGCTATACCAATACTAGAATGATAGATATTGTTGTAAGTAAACTCTACCAAAGGTAGATACTCAATCCAACGGCCAACATAGTCAATCACACAAGCCCAAAGCATATCCTCCAATGTCTAAATAATCTTCTTTGCTTGACCATTCGGCTGTAAATGAAAAGAAGTACTCAGAATAACCTTAGTACCCAACCCATTCTTAAAATATTGCCTAAAATGAGATAAAAATTGCATACTATGATAAGAGATAATAAAAATAGGTATCCCATGAAACTTTAAAATCTTCTTTAATACAACCACATATAATTCTTTACCAGAAAGATAGTCCGCACCGATAAAAAGTGAGCATACTTTGTTATCTTATCCACAATGTCTCAAACTGAATCAAATTGGTTCTAAGACCGAGGAAGACCGATAACAAAATACATATTAATTACCTCTCATTTCTATTGGGGTAAGTCAATTTCTTGATACAACCCACCTGTCCTCTTGTGCTCAACCTAACTTGTTGACATACCATGTTTTTGGTTACAAAATCAGCCACATTTCTTTTCATAACATTCCACCAATACATCTCCTTAAGATCATAATACATTTTAGTTGAATCGGGATTGGCAACATAGCACAACTTATGTGACTAAGCCAAAATCCTCTGCCACCACCCATCGATATTAGGAACACACAGCTATCACCACTGATCTCAAAGACCATCACCTTCTGCATACCCACACTACACTTGATTTTTATAAAGATAGGATCTAGAACTTGTTTCTCCTTAATCTCTGAACTAAGAGATGAACTCTAAGATTAGCCAAGCTTTGAATATCCTTCTCCAATTCACACTTCTCCTTATTTACATGAGCTAAAATCCCTATGGATAACCTACTGAGAGTATCAACAACCACGTTAGCTTTACCTGGGTAGTAGTGAAGACTTATATCATAGTCCTTGAGAAGCTCCAACCATCTTCTCTACCTAAGATTTAGCTACTTCTGAGTGAACACATACTGGAGACTCTTATAATCAGAAAATATATCCATATGCACTCCATACAAATAAAATTTCCATATTTCCAAAGCAAAAACTGCCACCAACAGCTCTAAATCATGAGTAGGATTATTCCTCTCATACACCTTCAACTTCCTAGAAACATAGGAAATCACCTTCCTATGTTTCATCAAGACACAACTAAGCCCAACCCTAGATGACTTACAATAAACTACAAACCCCTTATTACCTTCAAGCAATGCCAAAGCTGAATCTAAAGTTATCTTATCTTTAAGTTTCTCAAAACTCCTTTCACAAGCATACCATCAAGAAAACTTGACCTTCTTCTGCATCTATTGTAACACCCCAAGAACCTATCCTGAGACGTCACACGGTGCTTAAGGACACACATGACCTCAAGCTAACCCTCTAAGCCTATTATCACTTTCAAAACTCACTATATCATAAATTATTTTTAAAATAGGAAAGAATAATTATGTCGTGAGCATATTGTGATATGAAAAAATACTGTCCTATACAAACAAATACTAAAAATTCTGTACATAATGGTACTCTAGTCTGACAAAGCCTCTACTACAAAATATTGAGGAGCCATTGGGACAGATCCCCAACTGACTTGCTTGAACTGAAAAGAAACAACCATCTACTATCAAGGCAAAAAATTAGGGACATAGGTCCACGAACCATGAGGACTCACCAACTATAAGAATATAGATGGAGGTACTCAAAGATCACTGTCACTGCTGAGGCTAAACGAGCACCCGAACCTACATCATAAGAAAATATAAAACATAGAAGAGTGTGGGAATCAGTACTTGGGATTGTACTGAGTATGTGGGGGTATATGCAACACTTTTAAACAATATCATAAATATAAAATAAAGGCATGCATGCTGACAATAATGACTCTCTTTGCTTGAAATTTCTTCAAACATAATTTTCACAAATCATCAATAATAACAGATGGTTCACAAAATCACATAAATCATCAGACTCAACTCAAACTCTTTAACTCATGACTTAGAGTGAATTGGTAACTC
Source organism: Capsicum annuum (assembly GCF_002878395.1). Lineage (NCBI taxonomy): Eukaryota > Viridiplantae > Streptophyta > Magnoliopsida > Solanales > Solanaceae > Capsicum > Capsicum annuum. The sequence continues at coordinate 66,723,553 of NC_061111.1, forward strand.
AAGAAACTTAGACTATTATGGATTTGGGAGTTTCTTATAACCGACATAAACCATGTGAGATGGACGGAGTCCAATATTTTGCCCTCCTAAGAAAGGAATCCCACATTGGCGGGAGAGTTATACTCTAGCCAGGGAGTATAACCTCAAACTCTTCTTTGTGATCAGAAACTCAACACTTTGGCCCTCAAATGTCAATTCTATAGTGGCATATAGTTCTAGGAAAGTAGGATGTGCTGAACTCACAGTTCCCGCTCAGTGATAAATACTCCTCTCGGACTTAGCTCAGAATGCGTTTGGAAATCCACCTCAATCAACTCAAGGGTCTATCATAGAGACCAAAATCATAAATATATATCTCATCTGTAAATCATAAACAACTTATGTATTCCAAACTTACTCAATCATAAAATAATCTTTCTCATCATTAAGTACACTTGCTTGTCAAATCATATCAAGTACCAAAAACTTCAAGAGAACATGATAGAACTCATTCTTGACTCTCAAGCTTAAATGTTAATAGATATTCAATAATCAACTTCTCATGGAAAAGCTAAATCATGAAGCTTATCATTTATCACTTTAGAAATCATCAATTTATAGTCGCAATATACGATTCATAGCATAAATTCTCAATTTAAGAATAAAATAATAAAATAGTCATGTATATCAATCTTGAATAGCTCAATTCTCATAAATCAATGATAAAGTAATTTGGGTATAAATCCACTTGCACAATCATAAAATTCCAAAAGTGAAAATCAATTCTTTGGGCACAAGAATGAAAGGATATTCTTGTGCAAGCCCTACATACCTTGATTATTATCCGGGATGAATAAACTTGATATAGACTTCTTTTCCCACTTCTTGAGTTTGATATCTTAATGTTCTTGACTTGGAAGTTTCAAATCTTGAACTAATTTATAAAAAGCATGACTTAATGTTGAGATGTTTAGACAAGAATTGGATTGAATTTTGGAGAGAAACCCTAGAATTTTGGAGGAGATGGAAGAGAAAATAAGGATTTTCTCTCTCACTTGTATATATATAAAGGGTAAGGATGATAGAAAAGACCAAAATACCCTTGAGAAAATTCTAGAACTAGAGCCTAATTTTTTTGCCCTGGCACGATGCTCCTGGATTGGTATTTTACTGGATTTGGATAATTGGGAAACTGCTCAGTGGCACGATGCGGTGAAGTCATATTTGCCACCTTGGTCGTGACTTGGAAGGGCACTGCGACGCGGTGGAATTATGTTAGTGCACTGGAATTTGACAATTCTGATATTGAGCCTTGGCGCGATGCACCAATACGTGGAGGCTCACTAAAAAATGACAATTGCAATTTTGGCTGGCTCCGCGATGCACTAAAGTGTCATGTGGAATACATAGATTGTATCCTAAAAGCCTAGATGTACATAGATTGTATCTCTAGTTACCCATTTTGAGCCTTTGAACCTTTCTTTGAGTTACCCATTTTGAGCCTTTGAACCTTTCTTTGAGTTACCCATTTTGAGCCTTTGAACCTTTCTTTGGCAATAACAATACAGTCCATGATCCATTTGACTTTTATCCCTTTTTTAAACCCTACACTCCTTGAACTTAGAAATGTAACTTAAGTCTAAAAACCTAATTTGGAGGTGGTGAGATTTTGAAAAGGTAACTTTAAACAATGATAATAAATGAATAATAAAAAGGAAAGATTTTATAAAGGAAAGAAATGCATGAATTATACAAAGAAAAGAGATGAGAAGGAAAAAGTTTTTAAGAGATAGGTGAATCAAGGTAGTAAAAGTAGGCACATGTGATAGTTGAAAAGAAACAAAGTAGCCCATGAACCAAATATTAATTGAATAGTGTGTTATGTACAGTTCAAGAAGGGAGTAGTAACTTTGATCCCAAAAGTTTATCCTATTCTTTACTGATCCTACATTAAAAGCTTGAAAAAGTCCTTCGAGATCCTCAACCAAATGTATTCAATTTAGTGGCAAGTGAAAATAAAGGCAAGCATATGGCACGATACTTTATTGTATTGATAGGTTCTTTATGAGAGTGAGTACTTGCATTTTAGACCCTTCTTTCACAAAAGATACGTTGGTGTGTAGGAGCTCCTTTCGTGCGGAGGAATGTGGACTAGTTGAGCGGGTAAAGTTTCCATCTTCCAAAAATTAGGTAAAGAAGTATAGTTGATTCACTATTGATAGAGAGTCACTCCTAGAGAGTTATTGATTGTTGCTTGGTTATTCTTAATAGTATTTTGCCTCCTTGAAAGTGTGTTTGATTTTGAGAGAAGTTGTGTGGATAGTTTTTCCCATGCTAGGGGGACAGTTGGTGGTATTAATCGAGTTTGGAATAATTATGGATATTTGGTCAAATGAATGGGCTTATAATTGAGTAGTCTCATTGAAAGAGAAATACTGTTGCTTAAGGAAAAACAAAGATTTAAGTTGGGGGTATTGATGAATGGAAAATTTACCACTCATTGATATTTAAATTCTAGCACACAATTATGATTAAGTTGTGCAAATGAGACTAATTATCCATTTTAATACATTAATTTCAAGAATTTGTGATCTTGCAGGACTTATGATGAAAATGAGTTGAAATCAAGCTAAAAGGAATGAAGAATGGACAAGAGGAGAAAGATCTAGAGATCAGGAAACCCTCAATTATTGTGATCATGATCTTAGATCCGTGATTACGCTTAGTTAACCAGGTACATCAATGATGATTGCAATCAGAATCCATGCAATCGCGGATGCAGGATTGAGATACAAAGAGCACGATAGCGATTGATCGGATGATTGTCCAAGGGTGATTTTATAAATTACATAACTAATCCTAAATCTCAAAAACTCAAACCCTAGCACAATTAGGGAATCTTAAAACTAATTTTCAATTTTTGAGTAGAGTAAAAACACTTCAATTTTGGAAAATAACAATTGCTATTAAATTTCCAAGAAATTTTTAGTTGTAATTGGATATTAAAGTTTAAACTATTCTTGCTTTGCATCTTAAATAGAGGCATTGAATGCACACTTTCTCCAATTTCATGAGTAGCTAAAAATTTATCTTATGCTTGAATAGGGTGTTAGTGTACATGGGTGTTGATTGTTAGTCCAAATTAATAGCTATTGATGTTGGGTTTTTCTATTACTCCATTGTTGAAACGAGATTTATGGGTGAAAACCTTAATTGACTTGGATTCCATATCATCCTTGAAAAAGGGATATGGTTGATGAGTAATTGCTACTAGTTGATACTAGTTAATTCCTTAGAATTATCTTAAAAAAGGATGTTATGTGATTTAGCTATCTTGATGGACATATTTATAGAAATAGGGATGCTAAGTTGAGGTTTTGGATTGGTAAGTTTGGCATATTCATGAGGTATTAGAAAGAATACATGAGTGCATTTAGTGTTTGGTTGAAAGACTAACACTAAAAGTTAAAATCTAGCCTACCCAAATCTCTAATTAAGAAATTGGCTAACCCTAAAACACCCATCACATGAATTACCCCTAAGATTGTATAACCATAAGATTCTTCTCTTATTGTAGTTTATTCAACAATTGTTGTTTTCGTTTAGTGTCATAGGTAAATTTTTCTAAGAAAAAGTTCTAAATCATACCACCCATTTAATTTTATGTCTTGTTTTAAGTACACACTATTGTTTAACACTTAGTAAACTCTCAACATACATAGGATTTGTAAACAAGATTGCACTTCTTGTGGATATGAACCTGGCTCTTATTGGTTTTATATTAACGACGACTGTCTTGCACTAAGAATTATAAGTTGCTCGGTCTGGACTACTCATATATGGGACTGAATATATGATGCACAAGCATACACCAAGCCTTTACTATGAATTTCATGCTCCCCTTCATAATCTAAGTGGAAGAGCCAACTCCACTAGCTATCCAACAAGCCTCCTCCCATTCCATAGCAATAATTCTGACCATCCACTAAAAGTGAGCAAGCTTGTCCTTTGAACTAATATGCTTTGCCTTTATCTTTCGCTTCTCCTCGGCATGGTATTCAATCTCAGCTATGTTGGTTGGTAACTAGAACTGTGGCCTATAAAAAAATTTGGAAATTATTTTCGTAGAGATGTTCACCCGAACACCTCTAATCATCAGTGTCATCAAGGGGTCACCACCCTTCTATGAATTCCTCTAAGGATACATCCTCTTGGTCTCCATCTGAAAAGCTGCATAGAACTCTCACACTATTGAAGCATGTACTAGCCCATAGCTTTGGCCATCCACTCAAAGTGGTATTATTTTAACCAAACATAAAATTCAAGCATCTCAGACATGCCTGTGGTGCTCAACTTGCGCTTTAGGTTAATACCTCTTTGGTTTTCATATTGAAGGGTTGATGGAAATATCTTGATTATATAAGTCCTGCATTTTGGGGTACCCCTACCATTCAATGATGGACACTAAAATAGGCTCTATTTGAAGTGGTTTAGCAGGTGGAGAAGGAGGTTGTATCTCTATAGGGTATCATTTGACTTACTCTCAGCCTCCTTCTCATTTTTAGACCGTTCGTTCTCTAATTCTGTATTTTCAAACTCATTGTTTTCTTTTTTCATTTGCATCCTCCATGCCAGACTCCTCATCTTTATCATCTTCATTATCTTCACTTTCCTTTTCAGACTGGCATGGTGAATGGGTTAGTTATTGGTTAGGGTATTTTATCCTTGGCCTGGCCCGTGGTGGTGTCACTCTTTCTGTAGTAGTTTTAGTACTTCTCGATATTTCTCCCTTGGCGCAATCTCCCCTCCGATTAGGTATTCTGCCACTGAACCACTTGATTCTTAATCATTATTAGGTTCATTTTTGAGATAGTGAGTGGGGGAGGAAGCCTTTTTCTTGGGATTTTTCTTCTTTGAGGAGTCATTCTCCGGTTACATTGGTACCTGGGAGAAGCACAAACATTAGTATATCTAAGAAAAGGAAACAAAAACAAGAAAAATTAACATAAGTGTTGTAGGTACTAGGTACCTAATGGGTCAGGGTACGACTTTTTACCGCTGGTAATGAGTTGTTATGATACTCGTTAGGTAAGACTGTGCATAATAGATAGTCACTAGTAAGGTAATGTGTCCTCCTAATGAGTTGTTAGACAACGACTTGGTACTAACACTTGTTGTCTAACCAGAACCATTTCTTTTATGTCACACCCTTTCCAGTCGTCACAACTCCTCATCATGAGTCCTATAGTATGATAACAACTCATTATGTGATTTATTATTATAACAAAGATCCAACTTCTTATTTCATTTATGTTCTTAGTGATTATGTGTCAAGTAACGACTCATTAGGGGACCCTTACAAGTCTCGTAATCACCAAAACATGAATGTTCGAAGGGTTGAAATTTCAAAATATCACATTTCCACATATCTGCATGACTTCAACATGCATTAGGAACTCCTAGGTCACCCCAACACACAAATTATTGGATGTATTTTGTTCCGCTCTTAGTTTTATCAGTGTAATTCAAGTTGCACAAGAAAAAGGCCAATTTATATTTTTTGAACATTGTGTAATCAAGGAATCTAAGAAATTTTGAACCATATTGAAGTGGCAGCATAAAATTAAGAACATTCAACTTAATGATTTGTTGTTTTTGGATTCCTTGAACACAAATGCCTTAAAGATAGTAGCCCTATTTTTTGAGAGTTTTAACTTTGGGAGAGTTTGATTCTTTGAATATGGCAATAGAGTGTGAATTTGGAGTGCTATTTTAATGACAATGGAGGGATTTTGGAGAATGAAGGGAGTCTACATTTTTTAAATGGGATTTATTTTCCCATTTTGAACATTAGTTCCATATTGGGTCGACCTGGCAGGCTCGTGATGTCAAGACTATTATCGGGTCACTTGTAATGAATTGTTACTACTAGTAAAGAGTTGTTGACTCCCCCCGTGATGACTAGAATGTCACTTGGGTCTCCTTTCATAAAGACTTATCATAATGAGTTGTTTTCAATGACAATGACTCATTCTAAGAGTCGTCATGATTCCAGAAACCAAATTCCTGAAGTGGACTGAGCTCCACCTTCCTAAGATTTTGATAACGAGCTTTTAGGAGTGATCACAACTCGTTAGATGAATCATGGGTACCTAGCACTAGAAAATATTTTTGTCTTTTTCTGTAATCTCTAGCCCTGCACATTGAACACACAAATTACCTTATAATGTAATAAGTACAAATCATGGGTTGCTTTCACACAATGTTTGATTTAACATAATGGAACAACATGGTTGTGCTAGATACTCATACTTCACCAACTAGACCACGGGTTTCCTCCCATGCAGTACCTGATTTAATGTCATGACATGATACAATCACCTTGGTTACTCAGATTTCACCAAGGTCCATATCATCATATACTTTCACCACATATAGTTTTCCTAAATAGTGCTTCACCCGCTTCCCATTCACCTTACATAGGGTTTAACTATCACGTTCCAGATCAGTAGCACTATCTGGGAATATCCAAATCACACTGAAAGGTCCATACAACCTAGACTTTAACTTTCCAAGAAAGAAGTGGAGTCTTAAATTATACAACAAGGTCAAATCACCAAAGTTGAACACTCTTTTCTCAATCTTCTTATCATGATACAACTTCATCCTTTCTTTTGTACATGGCATAAATCTCATAAGCATGGAGAAAAATTCATCCAACTCATTCACCTTGTTCAACCTCAATGTAGTTATATCATGCCACTCCATATTTAGATTTTCAACACCTATAGTGACTTATGCTCAAGTTTGACCGGCAAGTGGCATGCCTTTCCGTACATAAAATAGTATGGCGAGGAACCTATGGGAGTCTTAAAATCTATTTGATAATCTCATGATGCATCATCCAACTTCCTAGACCATTTAGTCTTGCTGGCATTCAAAGTCTTCGCCAATATGAACTTGATCTCTCTATTGGAAACATCAACCTTCCTACTTGTTTAAGGATGGTAAGGCTTTGCGACCTTATGCTTTACAGAATATTTCTAATGCAGGGACTTAAATAAATGGTTGCAAAAGTGAGACCCACCATCACTAATGATCTCATGTGGAGTGCGAAATTGAGAAAAGATGATTTTATTTAGAAAGGCAGTGACACTTCTACCTTCATTGATGGGGAGTTCTACCGCCTCCACCTATTTAGATACATAGTAAACCACCACCAAAATATACTTCATTCAATAGAAACTCACAAACAGACTCGTAAAATCTATACCTCATGCATAAAACAACTCACACTCCAAAATAGGTGTAATAGGTAGTTCATAACATCGTGAAATGTTTCCTTGATGGTGACATTGGTCATAGGATTGCGCATAGTTATGAGCATTCTTGAAGATTGTAGGCCAAAAATACCCACACTTCAAACTTTTTTGGGTTGTAAGGGTTCAACCACGATGACCCCTAACTGGTAATGAATGACAAGACTCAAGGATGCTCATTATCTCAACCTCAAAAATTCATATTTGAATAACACCATCCTAATAAGCCTAGAATAGATAAGGTTTATCTAAAAAATCCCTCCTTACCTCATGCATAAACACTTTACACTACCAATAGGATAGGTCTTTTAGAACAAGATCACTTGACAAATAGTTGGCAAGATTAGTAAACCATAAGATTAAGTGTTGAGATACTGCCAAGACCCACTCATCTAGAAAAGTATCATATATGTCAAGCTCATCCCCTAGTTTTCACATTGCCTCTTCCTCAAGGAGAGACAAGTGATTAGTAACCTGGTTCTCCATGCCCGTTTGATATTTTACCTCAGCGTTAAATTCTTGTAGCAAGAGGTCCCAATGTATCAATCTTGACTTTGCATACTTTTTTGACATAAGATACCTCAAAGCTACATGGTCTGTATAGACAATGACTTTTGTCCCAATCAAGTAAGACTAAAACTTTTCAAAGGAAAAAACCACCGCAAGAAACTTATGCTCAGTAGATGTATAGTTTATTTGTGTGGGCTTTAATGAATAAGGACAACACCCAAGGTTACTCTGTTTGCATAGAACATCACCTAAAATGGTGAAGACTAATCAGGGGATAGAATAATAGCAGTCAAAGTCAACCTCTCCTTTAGGCACTCAAAGGCCTTAAGACATACATCATCAAAAATAAATTTCACCTCCTTCTCTAAATACTTGCAAATGGATTAGACATTTTAGAGAAGTCCTTGATGAACCTCCTATGGAAGCTAGCATGACCTAAAAAACTTTGGATACCTTTGAGTAAGACTGGAGGAGGTAATTTTTCAATCACCTCAATCGTCACTCTCTCAACCTCAGCACCCTGTTTTAAGATATTTTGTCCAAGGACAATACCCTATTTTACCATAAAATGGCTTTTCTCCTAATTCAAAACTAGATTTTATTCCTTACACCTTTGTGGTGAATTGGCCAAATGGGCGTAACAGTAATCAAAAGAGACCTCAACTACTTAAAAATCATTCATGAAGACCTCTATCGTGTCCTCTACCATATCAAAAAGTATAAATATCATACATCTTTCAAAGGTTGTGGGAGAATTGCATAATTCAAACAACATCCTCTTTAATGTAGAAGCCCTATAAGGGCAGGTAAAAATAGTCTTTTCTTTTTCCTCAGAAGAAATCAAAATCTTATTGTAACCCATGTACCCATCAAGAAATATTACGAACACCTACCTGCTAATTTGCCAAGATATGATCCATAAAAGGCATTGGGAAATGGTACTTTTTATTCCAAGTGTTCATCATTCAATAATCCATGCACACTCTCCATCCAATAACCAATCTCACGATCACAAGTTCATTCTTTTCTTTTGGAACCACAGTGATCCCACCCTTCGTAGGAATGCATTGAATTGGATTGACCTACTTACTATCTACAATAGGGTAAACTACTCAAGCATCTAACCACTTGATAATTTCTTACTTAACAACCTCCTACATAGGCATATTCAGCCTATGTTTGTACTTAATACTAGGAATACATTTTGGCTCAAGCTATATTTTATGTGTACAAATTCCTCGTTGGATTCCTACAATATCTGCAGTGGTCTATCTAATGGCCCTCTTGAATCTCTTCAAAACTAATAGGAATTCCTCAAACTATGACACCATAAATTCAGTAGCTTTAATCATCGGTGAGGTATTGTCAACCCTTAATAATGTATAGCGCAAGTGTGATATGAGGGCCTTCAACTCTAGACCGGTTGCTTTTTAATTGATGATCAAGATAGAGGAGTCATTTTATATTTTAGATCCAAATAAAGTTATTTTGGAGAATAATTATATGAACCTCTATGATACATTGCGCTCACCATCTCATCATATTCATTGATGACATTGCAATCAAAATTCATGATGACTGCTGCTAACGCCTCAACCCTAAGTCTCTCTTTAATAGGCATAGTCACTTTATCATCGTCAATAGTCTCAATCCCGCAGACCACTCTCATATTCTTTGGTTGTCACATAAATTGACAAACATTACAAGTGACTTACTCATCGTTGAGTTTGAACTTCATCTACCCTATCTCTATGTCAACACAAGCCCTACCTGTAGCGAGGAAAGGCCTCCTTGAGATAATAGGGACTTTAAAGTCCACCTCAATATCCAAGATCACAAAGTCAACCATAAATATAAGGGATTCAACCTTCACCAATACATCACACAAAATACCAAATAATTTCTTGACAGTTTAGACTAGCATAAATAGTCTTATCGATCAGGTCTAGGTGCACGAACACCAACTGCCTTTATACCACAAATGGCATATGATTGATACTAGCTCCCAAATCACATAATGCTCAAGATAAGTTTAAGGACCCAACAGTGCATGAAATGGTGAATTCTTTGAGGTCTTCCCTTTTCTCCACCAATGATCGGGCATCCATAGTACTACAATGATGCAAATTATCAACCGGCTCAAAGCTCAGTGTCCTCTTCTTAGTAACCAAGTCCTTCATAAACTTTGCATTGCTAGGAATTTGCTTTAAAGCTTTTAAAAGAGGACTATAATTAGATAACTCCTTCAGCATAGAAAAAAGTTTTTGGTACTTATTTTCCTCTAGCTTTTTCTTTAAATATTGAGAAAAAGATGGGGAAGGACATGGAATAGTTTTCAACACCGGATCATCTAACTTTCCTTTACCTTTATCCTTAGCAACTTCTTTGTCAACACCCATTAATTATTGTGATAACTTAGCATTAGTCACCACATTCTCTTACTTTGCTCTAGGTGCCTCATCTACATCAATTCTATCATTATTTGACTTATATACTATGGGTCTAAGAGGGTTAATAGTTGTCTTACCACTTTGAGTTGTAATGGAAAGACAGTGATAGTCATTCTTAGGATTTTGCACTGTATTACTTGAAAGGTTACCTGACTGTCTTTATTCAAGGTAGCTGGCATTTGACTTAATTGCTGCTTCAACTATTTGATTACAGTAGCATGTGATTCTACCTTCTAGGTTAAACCTAAAATGTCTTCCTTAATCTTCTTAAGGAAAGTTTCTTTCCTTTCAAAACCAATGAAAAACTTTCACAACAACGCCTCTATTCTTGATTAACTATCTTGACTTCTTGGTCTAACATATCTACCCCCATCACTTTTTAGTCATCCTTACATCTACATTCACCATACCACTCTCTACTATTATCTCTAGTCCTATCCCCATAATATTTCAAACTTTGGTTCCTTTATCCATGGCTTAAAAACCCACAAAATTTCAATCCAGATATTTTACCTATTCTTCTAAATAAAAATCATATGATCTAGAGGCTTTCCCTTATGAGCAAGCTATATTTACCTTCTCAAAATTCATTATTGTGAACTACTTAGGCAATAACACAACCATAATCTTTAGCTGAGAAACCTCTTACACCACTGTGTCATCAATAACTCTATGCTCGCTGGAGGCACCAATAGCATAAGTGTCAGCGCCTCTCTCTACATCCCAAGTATACCACCCTTGGATAGTGAGAGATATATGATCTAGCATATCAGATGCTACCTCCCAGCATAAGCACATGAATTCTCCACTTGAAATAATGCTTACATAGCTTTACAATTTATATTTAGAGCTCTATAGAATATTTCTACAAAATTCTACCCCAAAATCCTGTGGTTAGGCACCATTATCTACTTCTTCTTATACCAAAACCATTCCTCATACATAGACTCAGAATGCAATAACCTAAACTTATGTATCTCATCTTTTATCTGTAGTATCCTAGCCAGAGAAAAGAAATGGTCTAGAAACTACCTCTCATTTCAAGTTGTAATGGACCTATGAGGAAATTCCCTTAACCACAATATAGCTTCACCAATTAAAGAGAAAGGTAACAACCTTAGTTTGAGAGCCTCCTGATCTACCCTCAGTATAGTGTATGAATTTTATATCCCAATGAAGTTTGTATGGTGAATATTTTCATCATCTATCAGTCATCCCGCAAACACATGTTTTAGATTCAAGAGCTAGATCATGGCACTAGTGATATCCAACTTCACATTCAGTAGTAGTACAAGAGAAATAATAGATATTATCTTGGTAGGCTCAACATATCCCATGTTCTTTTCTAGATTATCATATGGTCATAAGTACTGATAGGATGGAAGTACTTAAGCTCTACCACTTCTAACTCTATCTTGATTTCTATCATGTGCTACTCAATGATTTGTTTCTTGTCTCTGCCTTGCTTTTTTTTACTCTTACACTATCTACTGAACATCTTCTTCCCTCCTTTGGTTAGTAGCTTCTTCTAATAACTACTATATTTATTTATTAATAATGTCCTACACTCAAGGAGGCAGATGAAGAGGCATAACATTAGGATCATCTCAAACCCCATCAAGATGGACTTTTCATACATGTTATATCATCATACAATTCAGCCATAGAATTCTATCTTGGTTTTGATGTAGCTGGAGTAATTTATTGCATGAATCTGATTGTTAGGCATACACCAATGTACACCCAATGAATAATAGAAAAATAAAGCCAAGAACTTCAAAAACTTTAATTAACAATACCATAACCCTATTCCCCGACAACAATGCCAAAATTTGATGTCTCCCAAAGATAAACCTCCAAAGAACTGTATCACAATCAATGTCAAATAAATTTACCAAACTAGGTTTGGGTCGATCCCACAGGGAATAGGTCAAACTCGTATCTCAAGATTACTGAAGTATTCAAAAGTGTGGGAAACTAAATGGGGGTTCCAGTTGTAGTAAATTGTAACCAATTGAGAATGGTTTTGTCATAAATAATTGAATACAAACACTAGGATTCTATTACCCCTAGCTTCCTAAATACAATGTTTATTGTACTTTATTGGACTATCTCACTATCTCACGTGTAAGATCTGACAAACTAGGTATTACCAACTGTGTTGTCGACTCATAGGTAAATCTCATGTTTTACCTTGTGAGTTTCAGGGTGTCTCTCTACTATCCCTTGACCTTAATCCCAAATTAACTATCACCTTATGGGTCTCAAGTTATTAGATAAGGGTAAATATCCTCATGTCACTATCGTAATTTCCTTTTTCAGTCTCAACCTCATTTGCAAAGACGGTCTTGAATACAAGTTAGTTCTTAGAATTGACCACCACTAAGAAAGCAATTAAATTAAAGAAATCACAATACATGTTTAAAAATTTATCTAGCCAACTTTCACACTTCTCCTAATTTCTTAGTCTGCCTGGCTTCCCACAACCCTGGTTAAGGAAATTAGCCACTCATGGTTATGCAATAATATACGGTATTCAATAAAGAAAGCATATAATTAATTTCACAAGAATGAAGGAGAAAACTCCAAAGTCTCAAATTGAATAATCCAAAAAACCAATAATAAGAGTATCAAGTATGTACAAATTTGTCAAAGTAAGTAAACTATTACATAAGGACCTAAAAGGTATTTATAGCATCAAAATAACAAAGGAAACCTAACAAAATAAAAATAGTAAAACTAGGTCGACAGTGGTCACACCTTTGGCATTGAGTTATTATGTTTCGTAATGGCTCGTTAGCTACTGTAATAGCTCTATTTTTTCAGAAATGGTCATGACTTGTTATGAGATGCAACGAGTCATTATCTAGGATTCGTGATGATTCAAGTGATTTTTAGCTTTCAATATTTTTTCTCCATTCTCAGTATAACTCTATGTCATGACTCATTATTACTCCTCATGAGTCATATTCAGTCTCTACTTTTCTCTTAAAGTCAACCCATTTTACTATTCATATCATGACATAGGTCACGAGTCATTAGGTGACTAAATGACTAGTTACCCATTCCAAACATAAATTTTTTCTATTTATCCAATTCTGATCCATATCAGCATAAACCTAATTTACCTACAACATACACAAAGAATACAACAAATCCAACAAAAAAGCCTAAGTATTTTCATATTTTAACCATTTTCTGCATCAAAAGTTCCATTAAACCATGTCATATCAGAATGCCTTAAGAAGCCAGATTATATACCTTAGGTTGTTAACTTTTAATTACACAAAGAATACAACATATCCAACAAAAAAGCCTAAGTATTTTCATATTTTAACCATTTTCTGCATCAAAAGTTCCATTAAACCATGTCATAACAGAATGCCTTAAGATGCCAGATTATATACCTTAGGTTGTTAACTTTTAATTAGCCTTGTATACCTATGTATATATACATATATCTATCTATGAAATTATCATATATCTCTCTTTTCCCTTGTTTATTCGTATTGTGTATCTATTTATTGGCCTCGTATACTACTATATATCCTTCTTCTATCCCTTATTTATATATTGGCCAGTTATATAAAGTATAGTGTTTAGTTCCTAAATACAGCTAAATAAGATAGTTTATCCTTGTTTCCTCTTTATCCTTATTGTGTTTGGCATTCTAGATAATTTCTTGTAGTTTACATTCTTACTTACACGTTATCTATATTTACATTATATTTTGAGATCGGTCTTTAATTTTCTATTCACAACCACGTGTTTGGTGCTTATACTACACTTTTATAGATCATTGTATAATTTCTTGAAGTTGATGTATGCATCATGAAGAGAAACTATGGATTAGAGATATAGGGTAAGACCATGACGTCTGGAGCATTTCTACTCTCTCTCTTACATATTGGACTAATCTTTATATTGTATTTAGTGTTGGGCTATATTTTTATATTTATTCAATACTGAATCTTATACTGTTATTGTATTTGAAGCACTTGTACCGATTCCACTAGGTTTTGGGAATGTTTTCCATATTTTAGTCTTATATAGTATTTATTGTGATATCATCTTTCATCTCTTGATAGTCTATTACTAGAATTTCTGGACTATGGGTTGGCTTGCCTATTGGTTGGTTATAGAAGGTGTCATTATGACCTGAAAAATTAGGTCCTAATAACCAATTTGGGATATGTTCTCCTAATTTGGTTATTTCATCGACCAGTAGTGGTCTCGATGCTGATATCAAGATCTGGCCTTGCCTTTCATGTTTCTTGGGTTTTTCTCCTAGTGATATTTTAATCTTGGTGTTGGTGGGGAGTTAGATACTCCCATCTTTCTATAATGTGGTTCTTATCTAGTGGAGTTATGGGGATGTAGAGATAGGTCATCTTATTCTATGATCACTTCTTAAGTTGGAAATTAGGAATTCATTATATTTATTTGCTTGGTTCATTTTTTGGTGGTGGACTTGACCTCGACATATATATTGAGATTAGTACTCTATTCTTCTGCGATGTGATTCATGGTTTAATTGAGTAATGTTTGAATAAAGTGGGTAGATATAGGAATTCCTTATTTCGATAGTTATTTAACCTAATACAACTTTATGGAGTACTTGTCCTTAGTGATATGTCCTTATGGGTATTCATTGATGAGATAGATTATCGGGTTGACTAATTCTGGCTAAGGTTGTATTTCTCCAACTTACTAGAGTGTTCGTTATCACTAGAATGGTTTGCATTCTTGGTTAGTTCTTGGGTAAGCTTTGATAATTCATGCCCTCTAGCAGATATAGAGTTGATAGCTTGTGCTTTCCGCTTATAGTTTATCCTTCGTGTGATTTTGGTTCTTAGATATATTTCAATTTTGGCCCTAGCAGAATTCAGTAGGGATACGCTTGGTTTATGATAGTAATGTTGATTTGGTTATTTGGCCTTAGTTAAGACTTGTTGGCTTCAATCTTGGATGTGACTCGTTTAAATGATGTCTTGAAGCTTATGATAGATTTTGAGTTAGGATATTTACCCATATAAAGGTTTGTTTCGGATAGTTAAGACCAAGTGGTTAAGTCTTAGTGTTGTGATATAATCTGATAGTTTTTGACCTTGGGTGCAACTTTGTTTTCAAATTTGTCTTAGTTGGGGTTTCACTTGCAGGCTACTAAGCCTAATATTTAGCTACCTATATGGTGTTCTTTAGTTCAGATAGATTGTTATTGATTGATGTCCGGATGATAGCCACTGACACTTAATGATGGTTTCTTTTGCTTTTGGCCTTGATTTTCACTTTTTATATAATTTTTGGATTATCTACTCAGCGGAAGTAGTATGCTCAAGTTGGGCTTATCTAGTTTTCATCCTTAATTTGTGGGACACTGTGGAGCAGTTTGTTTAGTAGTGAGTGTTTGTGCATTGGACTCCCGCCTATCAGTTTTGAGGGTTATCCAAACCAGTTGTAGCACTGGCAGTAGGTTGCAGACATTGGTCATCACCATTGTATGGCCAAGGAGCACCTTATGGGATTTTCTTTGTGGTCACCATTATGGACTTTGGTGCATCAACTTCACCTCTCTGAGTTTAGTATGATGGAGTTATGAGGAGAAGACTTTGTTGACCTTCTACTTGGTTTAAAGTAGACAACAGGTTTGGAAAGGAAACAAAAAGGTTATATTTATATGTTGGAGTTGGTTGAATGATTTATGCCTTTAATTGCCTTTAGCTTGGATGATTTTTCTCTTAGTTGTAATGGTATTGGTGTGTTGGGATTTGGATTTCCGTGCGTCATCCTTCCTCTATTATTTTGAGGCTAGTTGGCTATTGAGATTGAGTTTTTGCTATCTGAGAAGTGAAGTAAGGAAGTTGGTTGAAAAAGAGATACATATAGCAAAATCCCTTGGAAATGTTGTTTCTTATTACAGGTTATTTAGGGATTCATGCTCGAAGCATGCGGGCCCAATACCTCATCCCTTTGAGATTTTATTCTCTTTCTATCCTTTGCCTTTTTCAAACAAAAATCCTTTTAGCAGTGGATATTGTAAAGATCTCCTAGGTCATTTTCTCGATTTATATGCATTTTTTGCATTTCTATACTTCCCACAGCTATTGCAGGTCATTTATGACTTTCTAGAATTGTTACTTTGGTTATCAAACATTTTGTTTGGACTATAGGATAATTTCTATATTTTGCAACTTTTATCGTTAAGGATTTGGTGTCGGATCAAAACTCCTAGTAACGACCTCAAATGTAAATTCCGACAGTGCCATCAGCTCCAAAACTTTGATCCTTGTCTAGGGAAATCTTTGGTTCGGCTCCTAAGGAGTCCAGACTCTTTTTGGGATATTGGGTAGATTCTATGAAAATATAAATATAGGTGTTAGCCCCATATTTAGTCAAAATGATTTCGGATGAAAGTTTCAATAGTTCCATTGGGTCTGAAATTTTGAATTTGATATGGTAACATAGTTTTTCTTTTGCACACATAGGATTCAAAATAAATCCTGACCACCAGGTCAGAGACCATTTTGGACTAAGCAAAACCTAGTGCATGGCACCATCTAGTGGAATCTCTTAATCAGACTTTTGGTCTCTTAAGAAGAAGCTACTTTAATGACCCTTAGCCGCTCTAGTGGCCTTAGATATTTGGCTGAGGTCTACTTTATCAGTCAAGGACTGATTAAGAAAACATCACATTATCTGCCAGGAGACAACTTTAGCAATGCCTGACCGCTTTAGCAGACTTGTTTGCTTAAGAGGTAGCCTCTTAAACGAACAAGTGACCACTTTAGTGGCACCTAGGTATAAATCGTTTTCTTCATCTAATTTCCAAAAATTTTCTCCACCATTTACCACTATTTTCCACCATTTTTGGTGCTTAAAGAGAGGGAAAGAGTGGGGAATCATCCATTGAATCTAAGGTATGTTAGCTAACAGTACTTCGTCATTTTTAATTAGTTTCCCCATCAATTTCCATCCCATTTAATTCTAATTTCATAGAAATTAGATTTTCAAATCCTTAGACCTTTAGGGGATGATTTAGACCCTGATTCATGCACCATTTGTGTTAAACTTTTGATCAAACATTCTTTGTCCTTCAAGGGACCTCAAGACACATTCAATTTTGGATTCCATTTTTGGGCCTATGGGTCCATTTTGTCACGACCCTGTCTCTTAGATCATGATGGTGCCTATTATATCCCACCAGTAGGCAAGCTAAACCCATAGTCCAGAACGACTAGTGATAGACTACCCAACTAGATAAAAGGAAGAATGTAGAAAAAGATGAACTAGGAGATCAAATACATAATATAGTCCCAAAAGATTGTGGTATCAGTATAGGAGCTTCTAATATAATAAGATTACAAACTGAAATACCATGGAATTACACTGATACAAATTATCTCCAAATACAACATAAAGACTAGTCTGGTACATAAGAGAGAAATAAGCAATACTCCGAATGTCAGGATCTCACTATAAGTCTCTGAAACATGGTTTCTCTGCACGATGCACACATCAATAACGATAATCCATACTATGATCTGCAGGTTGCAGAAGTATAGTATGAGTACCAAACAAGTGGTAATCAGTAGGAAACTACCAATGGAGCTACAAAGATAAGGCAAATACGTATAACACATAAATATAATGAAAACTACACCCAAGTGTCCAACGATCATATAACAATGACAATGAGATAATGAGGATAACCTATCATATTCATGTCCAGGAAACCTACATTATAAGTCTAAGAAAGTATCAAGGATGAACTATCCTATTCCATCCATACTCATAAATCTCAACACTACACCATATATCCCTGGCCAATATACAAATAAAGGGCGAATGATGAATATATAATAATATACAAGGCCAAAGAACAAATATATGATATGAACAAAGGAAGGAAGGGATATATGGTAATACCATAGCTAAATATAGCTAGATATACATATATATTAATGTAAGGTTAACTCAAGGCACAACTTAGATCATCATATCTTCATTTTAATGTCTTATAATCCGGGTAGGATTTGTTCTAACCAGCTCATGGTTTTAAAACCATGTATCTCATCATGAATTAATCATGCATAGTAATGATTGCGTAAGATAGAAGAGACCAGAACTATACCTCAAAACTCGATGCTGAATTATTTACCAATCTGTTATAAACTAGATATCATAATGATCAGAACAATGATAAGAACAATATAAATAACAATGTGGGTTATTGGCTATTCCGGACAACAAAATACTAATTGAGCCTATCACATACCCTCGCCGTCCCAGACTTAAAATATTAAATCAATATACAGCACACCACAAGGTATAATCATCATCCATATGTATGAAACCCTCTCATAGGAGGTGATAGATATAGGCACATACTGGTGATAGCCGATGCATATACAGGAATGAATACAACCGAATCCATAATGTCAAAATATCATCATAATAACCATCACTATCATAACCATAATCATAATAATTCTCCAGCTTTGACGGGTGTATATATATATATGCCATACGTAGGGATAGTAGGACCCAAATTGATAGATGTAAACACAAGAACATAATTATAATTATCCTCCGACCTTTTCGGGTAGCAATATCATCATCAGAATATCCTGTGGTCTTGTCGGGTATCAATATCCTCATCACAATATCCTATGGACTTACCAGGTATCAATATCATCATCATAATATCCTCCGACCTTGTCATGTATAAAAGCATATCAACATAATAATCAATGCATATATATACCATCAATACTAAAATATGAGCATATAGGTATAATAGGTGCTTGGACTCAAGCCGTGGCTAAAAAGACTGTAAGTCCATAAATATATTGCCCGTAGTGA
Organism: Capsicum annuum; assembly: GCF_002878395.1. Taxonomy (NCBI): domain Eukaryota; kingdom Viridiplantae; phylum Streptophyta; class Magnoliopsida; order Solanales; family Solanaceae; genus Capsicum; species Capsicum annuum. The sequence goes on from NC_061111.1 coordinate 66,742,673, forward strand.
TCTTCCGTATAAATCATTATAAATACGTAGAAAGGGTCAACATATCTCACTATCAGAGTAATTAGTAGTGTCAAATTACAGATCAAAATCATTCTTGTCAGATATTTAAAGAATTATTATTAATCTCATTTATATATAAGTTATCCATTAAGTCAAGTAGTTATTATTGTAAGGAAATCTTTTGTTAAGATGAAAAGTGGGCTATAACCCTTAATTAGGAAGAATAGTCGTAAGAGCATATTTTATCTAGAATCATATCATTTACCAATATAATGATAACAAACATATTGAATCTATGCATGACAAAACCAGTATTCAAATAATGGAATCATTAGTTCATACTGCATCTTTCCTCATCCCATACCAGAGAGATGTGTATATAAATAAATATATTCATAAACTACAACCACTTCCCTTACAGTGGTAAAGACTTCCCAGATGTCCAACTGATATCATAACACGACCCTTGGCCCAGTTTTGTGTCTGGAATAATTATAGCATCATAATCACAGTTTCGACCCACATATGTATTCAGAACCCATATCAATAATCATATCTATACATCATATGATATTTATAACCCATAGAATATTGATGAGGCATATCATTTCCATAAGCCATAATTCATAATCTGGGAAAAGTCATCATAATGACCAAGTCCCAAAGTAACTCTATTCTAAAGGTTCAATAGTCTCAACTATGCGTAACATCTGCAACTAAGTCCACAAGGCTAACACAAGTCTTAGAAAAAGATGGGTTTGAAGAACCTACTTATAATCCTCAATTACCATATTTAGGAAATTTATATCCCAATTTAGGCTAAGATATCTACTTTAATTTCTAGATGTCAAGTAAGACACAACTAATCGTAAGATAGAAATTTCGCATAGAAACATGGGCATTTAATTCAACTCTACCTAAATTATGATTTCAAGATCACTAGAATAACCCAATTAAGATTAATCACACTAATCATTATTCCAACAATAAAAATTAGATTCCACAACTAGTATCATATCATATCTACTCAATGAATTAGTTTAATCAAGGGAGAAGGCAATAATATTAAGAAAGGCAATAAGCATTTTACCTTATGGCTCCAGAACCCTCATCTAATCCCCAAACTTCAATCATCAAGACTAAGTCACTCTACTCATAATCGAACAAAACATGCACATTCACATGTCATAGATAACGCATCATCTTACGAAGAAGAGTAGACAGAAGCCTACATCAAAGCCGAACCGAAAATCTCTAAATCGTTCACCAAACGTCCATCTTCATTTCACAATTCCCAAATGCCATCACACTATCAAAATTTTAATCTACTCATCAATACAAGAATAATGATACCCATATTGCATCATTCTGCTTTGGGTCCAAAAACAATAATAAAACCCCCAAGTAGACCCCACTTACGAGTGTCATATTTTTGAGGTCAACCCAACGTTCATACATGATCAAAAAATTATAACTCTTAAGAAATTGGTGAAAATCAAGCAAATTTTGGGATAAAATCAACCCCTAAAGCTACTTGGGGTTTTGGGTCAAGAACCAAGAAATTCTTCAAGAAAGTGATGAAATCTTACCTTAAAGTCACAGATATTCTAGATAACAGATGTTAATCAAGATCCCAAGTCATCCACAAGACTCAATTTTGAGTAATCATACTCATTTAGGTTTCTTGTCTTTCATTGATGAGTGAATATGTCCAAAATACTTGCTAATGGGCCTTTTCTTTTTACCAATACAAGGTATAGAGGTGTCGCTAATTCAATCCTTTCTATTAGAAAGTATATTATGATTGAAATACCCCTTGTGTGATCGTCATTGTTTATTGCCATAGCCTTTGTGCGATTGCACAAGCATCAGCAACCCAGGTGAAACTTAGAAATTTTCCAAGTTTCTACTAAGGCCTCAGGATTTATTTAGAATCTGATTCACGCAAATGAACTATGTAACCACACTAAATTCAATGTTCCATACATAAAGGCAATGTTGGATTTTCTATCCGAGGTCATTTTGACCAAATATGGGTCCCACACCAAAATTTCTAATTTTCCATCCTTCTGACCTATAGGTCAAAATGAGCTCAGGTGCATTAGGATCCCAACCAAAGGTCTAGCTAGAGTAAAATCAATATTCTGGAGCTGCTAGCGCAACCAAAATTTGTATCCGAGATTTTTTTGATAAAGTTTTTGCCTGATGGACATTTAGAACCATCGAATACTTCAAAATAGGAAATTAGCTCTAAATCTAAACGAACTGCCCGGTATCTAAACTGCCAGTCCTAGAAAGTCATAAATAACATAGAGAAGCTACGGGAAAGATCTAACAGTGAAAATAAGCAAAAATATGAAAAATTACCTGGAGGGTCATAACAATATCCACTACTAAAAAGGACTTTAGTCCTCGAAAGCCAACGGATAGAAGGATCTCATAAGCTCAAAAGATGAGGTACTGCGCTCGCGTGCTCCAAGCATGACTCCCAAATAACCTCATGATGCGAGTACACTTATAAGGGATTTTGCCATAGGTATCCTTTTGTCTCTCACTTTATTTCCAAATAGTCAAAACTCAACTTCAACCACCAACTAGCCTCTAACTGAATCGAAGAAGGTTGATGCATGAGACTTGAACCATAACACAATGATACTATCTCAATACCCACACAAATCAACAAAGGCTTATCTTTACCAAAACCAACCTTAGACATATGTTATACCACCGAATCCAAATACAAATATAACCTTTCTTTACCATTACACACTTGCCATTTACTCCAAACCAGAAGAAAAATCTCATGAGTTCTGTCTATGCAATCTCATCACAGAAAACTCAAAGAACTGAAGTTGATCCACTAAAAGTCTATAAGAAAATATGGGAATAAGCCCATATGGCGCTATCTTGTCATACATATAGAGATAATTAAGGAATGCCATCTATACCAATGCTATAACTAATTCGGATAGAAACTAAGACTGAAAAGTAGAATGTCTAGGCTTAACTACTCATCACTAAACGATCTGCTCTAGGATATCCCAACAACTAAGAATGCAAGAATATTGAATCCAACTCAAGAATACTAATCTCACTAAGTATATAATCTAAAACTTCTAAAGAAGACCGATGACTCATGGTCAAAGATGAAAGAAAAAATATCAGGTTCATAGGTTATCATCTTAGCACTTATCAATAATAATCCAACTAAAGTCAAGAAAATCAAATAGGTAATCACGAAGTAGTATCAACCAACCTATACATTATATTCAAAATGATATAGTTCAAAATAAAGGCTGCACTCATGATCTATAACTCTAAGCTAAAATCTCAAAATCAATCTGAACTATTCAGTCTAAACTGCCTAAACCAAACCTGAAAACAGATAGGCATTAATACTCGAAATCTATATAATAACTTTCAAATCACCATCCCAAGGCGTCTAATTTGAAATTGAGCCAACAAATCTAACCCAAGGTCAAATACTCATATCGACCATACTGTCTGCGTCAGACATATCTATACTATATCATGCCAAGCAAAAATTGAACCATAGCTGAAGAACAAAATTAAAATAGAGGATAAATCATCGGTTGAAAACACAAGAAAGCACTGCATATCCACTGGAAGTCATGAAATATCAAAGCATATTTAAGAACTCATGAAGGCCACAAACCATATAAATAATGGAAAAAATTCCAATAATTCACAAAAATGCAACTCAAGCCAAAAACCAACCAATCCAACACCCATCTCAGTAAAGAATAGCCATAGGTATATATCATCAAGGGAAAGCACTCCACCAATCCTCATTAGGCTGAACAAAATCTAATACCGGTGTTCCCTAAATCCACCCAAGTAGGACAATCATCACTTGGTCCATCCATGAATCACATCATCAAAGCACAAAAGTAAAAGTTTCAAAACCAAGGTCAATGTCAAGACCACAACCAAAAAAATTAAACAACTCAAAACTAAGAATTTCTAATATTCCAACTCAAGAAGTGATCACAGAAAAGTATAGCTTCCTTTATCTCCCTGGCTCCAGAAAAGACAAGAATCATATCATAGTAAGAACAGAGTATCCAACTCTACACTTATAACAAGGGTAAACCATCACTAGGAGATGAACCCAACAAGTCTAAGAAATGATCCCAAGACATATCAATAACAATATCAAAACCATAATTAGGCAATAAAATAGCCATAAATGAAGAAGGGACCCAAAACTAATCAATCTCACAAATGGGCTACATAGAAAAGGATAACCAAAATGAAAACCTTCACAACATAAATGACACATCTAAGATTCTCAAACTCAAGACTATGAAATATAACTAAATTTCCAATTATAGAACCATACAGAACCACATAAGGTGAACTTACCATTGATATCACAATACATTCCAAAATCAATCTAACACAGCTAACCAAGAGGGAAATTAATCAAACTTGACTCGTTATAGGAAAAGAAATCATCAAATTGTGCTATAGCAACTCAAATCGTTGAATAGGAATCACAAAGAAATAGAACTCTAGCTTGATAACACTAGTCTATACAACTACCCAGGGAGGATCAATTTCATCAAGTATTAACATCAAATAATATCAACAACCTCAAACAATGATAGCAATAGAAATAGAAACATCAACATCAATATAATGAATAGGTGGTACTAGAATTACCATAAATATCAATATCATGTACCACTCAATGGGCCACAATAAGACCAATGTGCTAAGATAAATGGGGCTCAAACCCAAATGCTACACCCATAGGGAGGAAATATCACTACAAATCTACCCAATTCACTACTAAAAGAAATAAGCAATAGAGTTGTCACATAATTATAAATATAATAACAAGACACTCAATAACCAATATGAACTTATCAAGGCATATAATTATCAGTGGGTATGAAAACCCAATAAACATAATGAAAATATAAATATGGAAAAATAAAAGCACACCTATCATGGTGAAATCCACAATCATATACCTAACAGATATAAGGGATAGTAAATTTTAAAGGGTCCAAACTCAGAACAATTTATTAAATCACCAACTGAGGCATCGAGCACACTATCTCTAACTGAAGATGCCACAACATTATAAGAATGATTTGAATAAGCAAAACAACTATAAATCCTATGCCAAGGACACTTTCTAGACTAGTAATCACTCTCTCGACTATCACAACAAACTCTTGAATCACCAATATAATGAGGACATAAACTAAGATAAAATAGTTTTCCAACTAAAACTATGAGAAATCTCTAGTATATTATCTATCCTCTCTTTAATCATAGCCTATTTTAGGAACTCTAGGCTGATGGGGAATATGTGCTAACTCTATGCGATCACGATCTTACATCTAGGGCACATTCTAAATTAATGTCCTATCTCACCACACCATAAACAAGCTCCCAGATAAAATACCAATAGCACTATACCGATGGCATGTCCTTTTACCTCTACCTTTATAAGTCTTATTACATGCTCTTTTTATGGCCCTCATATAATTAATAATATGAGAGAAAAAATATACAACTACTATCAAGTTCATCGAAACCAAACACAGTGGTAGTTCTAAACCTCTAAAAAATCCATTTCCTAACTCTCTCTCTAAAGGATATAACATAAAAGTATGCCTGGACCACTTAAGAAACCCAATGTCGTACATAGAAACTGGTTAGGAACCCTGATAAACACCAATAAACCCAACTCTTATTTGAGAACTACTTGATCAATAAAATGCTAACCATGACTGAAAGGGATCTAAAATCATGACTCGAATCCCCACTGTTGAATCTCGAAGGGTAGAAATAGTCATGAGCTCTATTGGAGCTTCAGTTATCCTTTAATTCTTTGGTTAATGCTAAAGATATTAAATATCAATCTTTAAATTTCTAGTTTGATGTTGTACTAAAGCTCTGAAAACACATATCGCTCTAAAAACACATATCGAAGTCCCATCCGTATCTATCAACCAACTCTCATCGCACATTTGGGGACAGAATAGAGTTAAAGAATATGTTTAAGGTTCATAGAAATCCAGACACATGATAAGGAGTAAATAAATAAATTTTCTAAGAATGTCCCTATAACCTTCCAAAGATAGGTTATGTATGTTTTCACACCAATCTGCAGGACTCTACTAAACACTTAGCTATTATTGTAACAAATCAGTGAAATCTATGCTCTGATACCAATTTGTCACAACCTAATTTCTTAGTTCATGATTGTGTCTATTATGACCCACCAGTAGGTAAGCCAAACCCATTGTCAGAAATGGCTAGTGAAGGACTACCCAACCAAATAAAAGCAAAAATGTGGAAAATTTAAAGTAAGAGATCAAATACATAATATAGTCCCAAAACCTAGTGGTATCAGTGCATGAGCTTCTAATATAATAAGAATACAAAGTAAAATACTAGGGGAAATACACTGATACAACTTATCTTCGAATATAACATAGAGACTAGTTTGGTACATAAGAGAGAGACAAGTAATAGTTACAACATCAAGAGCTCACTCTAAGTCTTCAAACTATGGCTACTCTGCATAATGCACACATCAATGATGATAACCCATACTATAATCTCCAGGCCGCAAAATTGTTCTATGAGTACCAAATATATGGTACTTAGCAGGCAACTGCCAACTGAGCTCCAATGATAATGAAGATACATACAATATATAAATATAATGAAAATTATACACAAGTGTCCAACAATCATATAACAAAGCCAATGAGATAATAGAGATAACATATCCTATTCATTTACAAGAGAATAACATAATAAGTTTAAGAAAATATCAAGGATAAAATATCCTATTCCAGCCATACTCAAAAATCTCAACACTACACCGTATATCCCTGGAAAATATACGAATCAATGACAAAAGAAAAATATATAACAATATACAAGGCCAAGAAATAAATATATGGTAATAAAGGGATTTATGATAATACCATATCTACATATATCTTGATATACAAATATATATAAATCTAAGGTCAACTCACATAGTATATATAACATGCATCATCTTATAAAGAAGAGTAGACTGAAGCCTACCTCAAAGCCGAACTGCAAATTTCTAAATCATTCACCAAACATCTATCATTATTTTAAAATACCAAATGCCATTACACTATTAAAATTATAATCTACTCATCAAAATAGGAATAACAATACCCTTATTGAACCATTAGGCTTCGAGTCTAAAAACGACACCAAAACCCCCAAGTGGTCCTACTTACTAAAATCACATTTTTGAGGTCAATCGAATGTTCATACATGATAAAAGAATCATAACCCTCAATAAATGGGTAAAAACCAAGATAATCTGAGGCTAAAAATAAAGCCCTCAAAGTTTTTAGGATTTTGGGTCAAGAATTAAGAACTTCATCAAGAAAATCTTGAAATCATACCTTTAATCCAAAGATATTTGTAATAATATACATTAATCAAGAACCTAAGTCACCAAAAATATGTAATTTTAAGTTATCATGCTCATTTAGGGTTCATGTCTCTCAAGGATGAGTGAAAAATGGCCAAAATGTGGCCTAAGGGGCCTTTTTATACACTTATCCGATATAGAGGTATTGCTATCTTAGTCCATTTTATGTTATCGCAATACTTAGTCTCTGAAGTTTATGTTTATGTTGAAATACCTCTTGTGTGATAACCATAGTTCCCTTTCCATAGCCTTTGTGCGATGTAACATGCATAACAAACCAACTGAAACTTAGTGCCTTATGTTGTATTATTTGCAAACTAGTGATGGAATTCATACGATTATGTGCATTTATTCTCATTTAGTGGTAAGATTCCAACTAAAATTAATATTTTACTACTATTTTATATAAAAAAAAGGGTTAATTCCCATTTTTACTTGTAAAATAAATCCTTTTATAACGAAGATCGTACCACCTTATTTACTAGTTTATGAGCTTTTGATACTAAAGATAATGTTTAGAAATTAGATCAATATATATTCAAGTCTATGGTTTATATACTGTTTTAGCACTAATTTATTTTGGTCAAGAGAGATTCGTCCTTTCTACTCTATGACACTGATTAAGTCATGGAGTTGATCTCAGGCTATGGATTTACAGACTTACACTCTTTTAGATAAGGTTTGACTGCGTGGACTTATTTTATATATATGTGCATATATTTGATACTATACAGAATAAATTGAAACTAATTGGAAATCCTAGATTAGGACCACATAAGTGCATATAAAAATTCTTGAATATCCTAGGGGCCTCTTTACCCGTGATCCATCGTCCTAGAGAAGAGTGGTCCCCTTAGGTCTTTACGTTGAAAGATGTTGAGCTTGATGTGGTATATATATTTGGTATGTTATGACACTTGTGTCAGTTATGGTACAATAGATTTACTTTGCATTTATTGATTCATATGCATTTTCAATCACTAATATATTGTTTGGTGCTTATATCTATCAGCCTTATCTGGAGTTGCACAGGTATAGGCTCTGACTATTGTTTTTGGGTATTGATTAATCCATATGGGTTTATGGGGCTCCCAATTAGGTATTGTTTTTCTGAAAAAAACAGTTCATTTATTTTTGTTATTATGGTTAGTTTGTGGTAGGATGATTGTAGACTGGTATTGAGGTTGGATCTATGATTCTTATCCCTTTTCTTTTTATGATAAATTACGTTATGGTCTGTGTATTAATGGTTAGGCATTTGATGATAGGACCAGATCATACTAGTAATATCTTTCCTACTTGGTTAGGATTTCCTGGAGAGGCTAGGCTGGCTACCTTAGATTTCTACCTGATTTAGTCTTGTATATCCATGTGCGTGTATATATATATTTACCATACATCCCTCTCTTTCCTAGTTTATTCATATTGTATATGTACTCTTTGGCATTGTATACTACCATATATCCTTCTTCCACCCTTTATTTGTGTATTGACCAATGATATACAGTATAGTACTTTAGTTCATGAATATGACTAGAAAAGGTTAGTTTATCCTTATTGCCTCTAAAGATATAATATGTTAGATTTATGGATAGTTGCCAATATTTTATATTCCTGTTTGCATATTATCTGTATTTTTATTATCTTTGGAGCTTAGTCAGTGATCTTAGGTGGATTTATGCACCTTAGTGTCATTATCTATACATATTTAGCCTAGTTTTGAGGACTTCTTGTGCGCATAAAGATTTTTCATATGTATAATTAAGAAATTAAGTATTAAAATACATGTTTATAATTTTGAAGGTGTATTCAAAACAAGTTTAGAATCAATTTGGTAATATAGAGTTAGACAAGAAAACTGGTGTTACTAGCTTGAGATATGTGTTGTTATAGTTATCTCAATGGATTCTATTGTATTTTGTTCACTAGTTTGTGGTGTTTGATTTTATAAGAGGCCATGGATAATGTTAATAGAAATGATGGGAATCTAAAAAACCTGAAATTGAAGTGGGAAGACAGCCACAAAGTATGGAATGCAAAGGCAACAAGAGGGGGTTAACCATGACAAAATTTGATCTTCTGATCATATGGGGGTACCACACCCTCTAGCCTCTAAGATAAGGGTGTGCCATGCCCCAAGACACAAAATAAATATGTGCAAAATAGTGTGAATCTACTATTAGGGAATCCCACGCTTGTAATCACACTGATGCAAGATTATGACACGCCCAAGGGTACAAAACGAACAACTTCTCTCTTAGTATAAGATAAGTTATTCTTATTATACTCACCTTGGACAACTTCTGGGATAGGAAAACACACGGGGAAGGTGATTTCACTCAAATTATACCTTTAAGAAATATAATCTTTTTGCTATCAAATATATAACCCAACAAAGTATGGGGTCTAACCAACAGGTAATAGGCCAAATATTTTTCACGAATTTACTAAAGTAGACGAAAAAGGCAAAACAGTAAATGGGGGATTTTTTGAGAACAATATAAATGGTAAAAAATCTTGGTCTCTTTGGTTGAAATCAATAGTAGATGAATACACTATGGAATGTGTATTCCCCCAACTTCGTAACTCTATCGAGTTCTTCTCGACAATGTTATTCCTATCTCACTCTTTTCTCTTGAGGTACACTATAGAATTCAACATCCCTCCTCACATTCTCTTTGGCTAGTAACTGCACAGTGCTTTGTGTAACTTTCTCTTAAAAACTATGCGGAGGTGGAGTAATCAAATTAGGGTCGTCATGACCTCCGTGCTCCTAATCCTCTATCTTACGATTCTGTTGTAAGGTCCACACCAGCTCAATATCAAGTGGGATCAAGGGATTGCCTTAACTTTGAGTACTACGCATACACCAACGTACACATTAGAAGAAAATTCCAACAACCTCAATAACTTCAATCAATAAACCCATAATAGTATTCCCAGAAACGACGCCCAAATTTGATGTCACCTAAATTATACCTCTAAGAAATGTAACGTGGTCGCTATCAAATATATAACCCAACAAATTTTAGGGCTGAACCTACATGTAATGAGCCGAATATCTATCATGAATTTGCTGAAGTATCTAGAAAAATACAGAATAGTAAATGGGGAGATTGAACAATATAAGTAGTAACAAATCTTAGCCAATTTGGCTGAAATCAATATAAGAATACTACTAGGACTATTTTACCTCGAATTCCTTACTCTGTAGACTAACCGTGCTCCACCAAACTATCCCAATACCTTGTATGCAGAATCTGATAAGATATGTATCACCAACCATTTTGTGAATGCCTTTGGTGAATTTCACTCATTACCTTTTGAGGCTCAGTGTCGCCTTACTAATCTTATCATTGGACCCAGATTAACAATTATCTTTTGAGTATCAAGTTAATTAGATGAGGGTTGATAGCCTCAAATTACTGTTGTGATTTTTCTTACTAATATTTACCTCTCTTTGGAAGTAAGTATCAAATACAGGCATGTTATTAACTTCTACAATAGTTAAGAAAACAATAAAACGAAAAAAAAAAGATACACAATACATGGAAGAATATTGATCAAGAATGACTTTGCACTTCTTCTACTTCGTTATTTCATTAGGGTTCCCACAACCCTAGTTAGGTGGTTCAGCCGCTCATATTTGTAAGAAAATCCATTGAATTCAAGAAATAAATAATATGTCTATTCCTAAAATAATTTACGAACAAAACCTTGAATCTCAAATTAATAATAAACCGTAAAACCAAGAACTGAGGATTCCAAGATCAAAAGCGAATCTTAGAATTAATATATTATTGTGAATTTAAAGAGTGCATAAACTTACAAAACATAAAAAAGGTATTAATAGAATAATCAGAACCCTAAAAATATTAACCAAATTGATAAAGGAAAACTAAGATGAAAATGACTTACGGACCCACTTATGAGCCGTAAGTACCAATTATGGACTCCTAGTGGGTCGTAAGTCTCAGAAGAAAACAAATCTCAGATCATTTACCTATGATGGAACTTATGAGGGTCATAATAATACTTATTTCCGGTATGTAACCCTTCATAACTCTCAAAAATATACTTCAGACTTCATCTTTTCAGAATATTGTTTTGTGACACTTACATGGCCACTTACTGTGGTCATAAGTGCCATATAAAGCCCGTAAATGGTCCCTACTGCACACTTTAACTCTTTTTCTTAATTTCATCTCCAAAACCTAGTTTCCTACAAAACAAGCATAGAAACACATCACATCTAACAAAACAGTCTTAAGTACATGTATAGTTTCCGGTTTTAAGCATCTAAAGTGCCATGAAACCATGGCATATCAATACCCTCAACTTTTATTGTTTGTATGTCCTTATGAACAAACAGATAATAAAATAACACAATGCTCACAAAGGAGAAACCTAAGGTACCTATAGCTATCTGCTCTATTTTACCTAAACAACTTTTACCCCCTCCTATTTTCAACTTTTCTCAAAACCAACTGTGTGGATCTATGTAGGACAATAATGCGCCACAAAGGAATCACGATATGTCATTAAATTAGCAATAAACAACCAAGAAAACATGCAGTAAACACTACCCAAACTGATAAGCAGCTAGCAACACAACCCATGTCCCCTCACAATAAAGAAGTACCTATCTCACAATATGATCATACATATTAATATGAGGACGATACCGTGACATTCACATTCATAAATGAAGTTCCAATCAATGTGCATAGAATACCATAGGATTGCCCTTATTTTCTTTACCATAATTTTTTTGACAGTTAGACAAGGATTACTATAGGACTTTATTGGGCTTGTAAAATAGGCTTCGGGGTTGGTATGGTACATTTGGGAACTAGTGACTTACACTCCATGACACTAATATTACATTTAAGGTCCACTTATCAACGAATTTTTCTTTTGTTTCACCCTTTATCTTTTATTACATATTCAGGTTGGGTGTGATTTTTTTTTTTCACTTTTCCTTTTTCTTTCCACTTTTCTACCTTTATGATTTTCTCTTTTTTTTCTTTTAGTACACCCAACCCTGCTTTCTTTTCTCTCTTATTGAAACCCTTCTTTATACCTAATTTTAACTAAGAACTCCTATGATATCCATTCTCAACTTAGGACCAGGACCAAAACAGGTCCATTGTAACGAATTGGGAAGGTGACAAGGTGAAAAAAAAAAGAAAATTGGTTAATGTAGCCTCAAATTCATAGATCAAGGGATACTTTTTCATATTTGGATGTTCATTTAGACTAAGAGTGGAATAAATTCAAAAACGGCCTATAATCTCATCCTAACCAATTACCCTACTTTTTAGGAAAGACTAACCGAGCAATTTCTGGATTAAATGCACAAAGAAAAATAGGTAAGTATCTCACACACACATGGTACAAGATTATATTACCAAGCACTACCTATCCAGTTTATGTAAATTAAGTTAGGATTATTTAGTCCCTAATCATAATACCATAAGAAGATTCATAATAGTCACATACATATTTACATCACACAATTCACAAAATCTTTTTGGAGGGGTATAAATTTTTAAAAACACTTTAAACAAATTGAATATGTCAACTGTGCTACAATTCCTAATTTTTCTCCTAGTTAAACACCAATAGAACATAACAAAATAAGACCTAAGCATGCAGGCTCTACTAAAAAAATTTTGGGGAAAAGAGACAAGGCAACAAAATCCTAAGAAGATATCTAGACCCACAAGTAGCCCTACCCACATCAAATAGACATGTATTATCCCCAATGCATTAGGCAACTATAAAGTAAGAGAGTTAGGAACATACCTATGGAACCTTCGGTGTGTATATCTGATGTCAATTACACTAACATGAATTATCACAAATGTAAAAATAACAAGATATCTTTGGTTGCCTCCCAAACAACATGTGATTCAATATCATGACACGACGTGGGGACATTAATTACTCAAACTTCTTTAAAGTAGCCTTAGGGTTGGCCTCCAGGCTCATCAACACTATTTATTACCAAAACCCCATACATGTCATTTGGCTGCTTCATAGTTTTGCGCACATTGAATGTGATTTAATCATTACTCAGCCTAAACTTAATCTTACTTCTTTTGATATCCACCAATGCTTTAACCATGGCTAAAAATATTCTTCCAAAAGTTATGGGCATATAAAAATCAACCTCATAATCAAAGACAACAAAGTTGGTTGAAAAAATGAAGTTGTCCACTTTGACAAAAACATCAAATGAGATGCCCTTGGGCTTTTTAACTATATGATTTGTCATTAATAACCACATTATCATAGGTTTTGGGGGTTTCAAGCCTAACTTCTTGAACACTACCAGCGACATTAATTTAATGTTCGCACCCAAGTCACATAAAGCCCTAGAAAATCTAGATGTCCCAAAGGTACATGGAATAGTGAAAGAGCTGGAGTCACCTTTGTTTTGCATAAGAGAACGGGATTTAATTATACTACAATAATAAAAACCACCTATACCTCATGATAGATAATTTTTCTCTTCGACACCAAATGCCTCATAAACTTTTTCATATCCAGGCATCTACTCAAGAGCTTTAAGAAGAAGGATGTTCACACTCAACTCCTTCAGCATAGCAACAAACTTTTTATACTTTCCTTATTCTTTGTTTTTGTTTCAACCTTTAGAAAAAAATGGGAGAGGTCATAGTATAGGCTTTAAGAATGGTTTGACCTCCTTACCCTTGCCTTTATCTTTCTCATCTCATTTTTCTACACCTATAAATTTCAGTGATGTCAAGACCTAAATTCTCAGGTCATCATGGCACCTACTATAATCCACCAACAGGAAAGCAAAAATCATAGTCTGGAACTGCTAGTAATGGACTACCAAAAGAATGAAGGGAAAAATGCTAAATAGATGTAATAAAAGACTAACATATCTATGTAAACCCAAAAACTGCTGAAATAAGTAAAAGAGATTCTAACAAAAGAAGGATACAATTGAGTTACTAAATTAATATATATATACAACCATCTATGAATACACCATAGAGACTAGACTAGTACAAAAGAGGGAAGAAAGTAATACTCCGAACGAAAGGAGCTTACTCTATGTCTTTGAACAATGGCTGCTCTGCAAAATGCACATAACACCGATGATAACCCATACTATGATTTGCCGGCTGCAGAAATGTAGTATGAGTACCAAACACCTGGTACCTAGTAGGCAACTATCGATAAAGTTCTAAAGATAATAAAGATACATATAGCATATAAATAGAAATAGAGTCTAAACCTAAATGTCTAGCAATCGTATAATAAACCTAGTGAGATAGAAAGGGCAAGCCATCTTACTTATATTCATGAAGATAACATAATAAGGATAAGAAAGTATTAGGGATAAACTATCCTATTCTATCCATAATCAATACTCCCAACACTATACCGTATATTACTGGCCAATATACAAAATAAGGGCAAAATGAAGATATATATAAGTATACAAAGCCAAAGAATGAATGCACAATTTGAATAAATGAAAGGGAGGGATATACAGTAACACCATATATACATATAGATATATATACACACACACATATATATATAGAAAAGGTAACCTCGAGGTACAACTGAAAAGTCTAGTATTTTAAGACCTCATAATCATAGCAGCAACTAGTGCTAGAATATATTGGGGCATCTAATCTATGCATTTAATAATAAGATAACCATGCATAATAATATAATCATAAGATAAAAGAGCCAGGATCATATCTCAAATCTCGAAAGCAAATAATTACCAAGTTGTCACAAATTAGCCATAACAATTATCAAAATAATAATAAAAATAATAATAGCAATGATAATGAGAGTAACGATCTAGTTCAGACAAATAATACCTAAATGGGCATTTTACGAACCCCTACCACCCTAGGCTCAAAAGGTTTAATCAACATATAACACACCACAAGCCATTCTCATCACATATACCTATGCAACCTCAATAAGAGTGATAGATATAGGCACATATAGGTGATAGGCAATGTACATACAAGAATGAATGCCCTGATATAATCTGTAATACCACAATTGATAAAAATATCACAAGTAAACTAATGCATAACCTCACATACTCAGTATTATAATCAGTATTCATACTTAAACTAGTACATATATAACAAACATCCAAACTCAAACTGGTAAATGTATAATAAATAGTCGAACTTAAACCAATAAATAATATCAATAGTCAAACTCAAATTGGTAAGTATATTATTAATAGCTAGACTTAATATAATCAATATCCCCAACATCATCAACTATTGGGATTTTCCCAAAATTCATATCATCAGTACCACCATCCTCCTCCTTACCATATTAGAGAGATATATAATAGGTGCACAAACTTAAGTTATGGCTAAAAAGAGTGTAAATCCATAAATCCATTACCTGTGGCAAACATCATGACTAAATCATTATAAAAGTGTAGAAATGATTAGAATCTCTAACGACTGGAGTAAATAGTAGTATCAAAATCATAGACATGAATTTGTCTCGGTGAAATCTTTAAAACATTATTTTCAATCTCACTACACATAAGTCATCCATTAAGATGGTATGATTTCTATTATGAATAAATCCATTTTAAGAAAGGATGAAAAGTGGGATTTTTATCCCTTTTTAGGAAAAATAGTAGTAAATCATATTTTACTTGGAATCGTACTATTTATCATATTTACTGATCTTGAATGTATCAAATCTATGCATACCATCACCAATATTCAAATAATGAAATCACAAACTTCAATATGTCGATAAACTACAACCATTTTCATTACAAGGGTGGAATACTTCCCTGAACCGAACCAATCAATATCATGAACACGGCCTCCGGCCTAAAAGTTTACCCAAAAATAGCTACAAAATTAGAGTCATGGACTTAGGACCAAGTGCATATCCAACATAATCATAACATCATAATCTAGGAAAACTATCACAATTCACCAAATTATACATAAGAATTCCTAAGGATTTATTAGTTTCATCTATAACTAATTTTCTAACAACCTAGGGTAATAGGATTGTGGAGGAATTATAAGTACTTCACCTTATGAGTCAATTCACCCATCTAATCCCCAAACTTCAATACTCTAGGCTAGGTCATGGTGTTCTGCCCACAATCATTCTTAACATTCATATTTAAATGCAATATTTAACACACATCATCTTACGAAGTGGAGTAGATAAAATCCTACCTTAATTCTGAACTGCAAATCCTTGAATCATTCACGAAATATCCATCTTCACGCCATGACACCAAAATGCCACTACACTATTAGAATCATAATCTACATACCATTAGGATTCAAATGAGCCCCATATTGCCATATAACGGGTTAGGTAAAAAATGGGTCTACGGGGCCCGTAAATGGAATTCAAAATTAAACCCACCACAAGGACCCTCGAAGGACAAGGAAGTTGTGCTCAGAAGTTGAGCACAAATAGAGCACAAATCGAGTCTCAAATCAACCCTTAAAGCTTTAGAATTCAAAGCCCTAATTTCTAGGAATTTATCAAAAAATCAAAGGAATGTTACCACGAACTTGAAGGGAAATCACAGAATAATTGATAACCAAGCTATCCAAATCATCTACAAGCTTTAATTCTAAGCTCTATCAACTTCTAAGGTTTAGTTCTAATGGAAATACACGAGAAAATGAAAAAATGGGCTGAAAAAAGGGTATTCATACCAATTATAGGTTCTTGGGAGTCCCTATCGCGGCTGGAGCTTTGTAATTGCCACATCTCATGTATGTATGTGTATCCGTGATTGCAACCATAGCCCCGTGATTGCAACATATAAGGCCTAATCAGACTTATTTTGATCGCGGTATCTTGGCAACTACCAAGGGTATAATGATTGCGACTCTTGGCACCACAATAGTGATACACCAGATACAACAATAAAATTGGAAAATCTCCAAGTCTCCACCAAGACCTTAGTATTCATTCGGAATCTCGTATTCATAAATGAATTATATTACCATACAAAATTAGATGTTTTCGACTCAATGGAACTATAGGATTTTCCATCTAAGGTCATTTCAACAAAATATGGGTCCCATACAAAACAAGAGTCCACCTAATGAAAAATCAATGTTCTGGAGCTAAAAACGTTGTTAGAATTCTCATTTGAGGTCATTAACTAGGAGTTTTGGTCCGAGACAAAATCGTTAACAGTAAAAGCTCCAAAATAGAGAAATGACCCTAAAATCCAAACAAAATTTCTGATCACTGAGATAACTATTTTGGAAAGTCTTAAATGACCTATAGCCATTGTGCGAAGGCTCAAAACACTGATGAGGCATGCAAATCGAGGACATGACTTGAAGGGTCGTTATAATTTCCACTACTAAAAGAACTTTTATCCGCAAAATTTAATGGATAGAAAGATCTCAAAAGTTTGAAAAGATGAGGAACTGGGACCGTATTCTCTGAGCATGAATTAATAAATAACGTCCACGAAGAGAGAAAAATTCCAATGGATTTTGTGATAGGTATCCCTTTTTCAACTAGCTCTCTCACTTTACTTCCCAAATAGCCAAAACTTAACCTCAACCATTAACTGGCCTCCAACTAAACCAAAGAAGGTTGATGCATGAAAATCTAAGAAATGACACACTAATACCATCTTGATACAGACATAAATCAGCCAGAAGCTTACAAAACCAAAAGAAAACTAAGTAATGATTCATGCAACCAACTCTAAATCTTAATATAACCTTCTTTTACCATTCCACACCTTCGATCCACTCCAAACTAGGAGGAATATCACCTGAGTCCTATCCGAGCAATCTCACCACAAAAAACTAAAAGAACTTAGGCTGATCTACTGAAAGTCCATATGGAAAGCATGAGAATAATACCATAAGGAACTATATAGGTACAAAAATATAGATAATCAAGGAATGTAATATGTATCAATGCTGCAACTAGTCTTGATGATAACTAAAGCTGAAATCCAGGAGTCTAAGGCAGAACTATTCACCACTAAATAATTTTTTCCAGGATGTCCCATCAACAGAGAATGAGGCCAACCTGAATACAACTAGAGTATACTTCTCCTAATGATTATATCAATTGAGAATCTCAAATAAAACTAAAGATCCAAGGTTAAAGCTGAAGGAACTAATACAGTGTTCATGGACTATCATCTAAACAACTATTAATAATAAACCATCCAAAATCATGAAGGCCAAATAGGTAACCATGGAGTAGGCTTAACCATCCTATAAATGAAATCCAAACAGACACAAATTCTAAAATGAAGGCTATACTAATGCTCTATAGCTCAAAGTTGAAATCTCAAAGCCAAAGTAGAGTCGCTCGATCTCAAATTCCTAAACAAAATAGAAGATAGGCAGGCATTCATACTCCAAATATATCATAACTTCCAAATCACCATTCAAAGGAATCAACTCAAAATTGATCCAACCAGTCGATATTTGTAATACCTTAAATTTTCTTTAAGTCAAGTTTCATCCTTAAAGGGAGTAAGAAATGACTTCCCAAGTGAGAAGAATTTTAAACCATGTTGAATTTCCCTAATATTGACTTTTTTCATGTAGATAATTGAATAAGATTTCCATCGATACTAAATTTTCCAAAATCTGACACTCAGGCGAAGAGTTAGAGCCATTTTAGTGAGATAGTGTACCACTTGGTACTTTGACACGTCGTGGAGTCAGCCAAAATGGCAATTGTCAAAATCCAGTAAGCCGCCATTATTCCACCGCATCACAGTGTATTCCCAATTTGCAATCAAGGTGGTAACGAGATTTCCACCGTGTCGCTCCATCAAGCAGTTTCCCAAATATCCAATTTTCAGTAAGCTGGCACGATTATGGCGCGTCGCGCCAACATGAAAAATTAGAATTTTTAGATTTTGTTATTTAATTTCAAGGGCATCTTTGATTTTTACCATGACCTCTGTCATCCCTAAACATGAAATAAAATGCCCAATAAGCCCTTATTTCATTATTTTCCTCACTTTTCTTTCAAGAACAATATATTTTCTCTCAAAGGGGAAAGAACCCTAGACAAAAAATCAAGAGCAAGACTAAGGATTTTCTTCAAGAACCTTTAAGAAAGATTCTTCTAAGGTATGTTAGATGTTGATTCTTGAGTTCCTTCCACCCATGAATCTCAAGAATCCTTTTCAAAATTTTAAGGTTTACGTATTTATGAGATTTCATGATATATGTGTATTAGAGGTAATGATCTTGTATTGTTGGGTTTTAATTCATGATTTAGACTACCAATTTCTAGAGTTGATTCTAGTATGTGATGAATTGTATAATGTTCATGATAAACCCTTTTCAAGTTGCATGATATTAATGTATTCATGCTAATTAAGTATAGAATCTGTGGTATAACCAAATCATGATCCCTATATGTTTGATAGAATGCTTAAGTAAAGATAATAGTGCCTATTTAGTATTTTAAGCATGAAATCCCCTGTTTTGTGATAACTTGTGCATGCCAAGCGTTTGTGGAAATTCCTTAGTGAATGTATTATGATAGTTGCATGAATTCTTATCCATTTGTATTCCTTATTGAACAACTATGAGATATTAGTATTTATTCCCTATACATTTACATGTTTATAACATTCAAGTGATTGACGAGATATCATATTCATTGTGTTGTGAATGAAAGTCCATTGTCATGATATTCAAGTGTGGTCCTCTCTTATTTATTTATGCTATCAAGTCCTGGGGGTATTTATACCCAAAAATTTAGCTATTTTTCTGGAGCCAATTCAGTCTCAAGATAATTTCAGTCAAGCTATGATTGGTAGAATTTAGCTAGTACAAACTTAAGAAAATTCAGTAATCTCTGTACTAGTTCAATCCAGTCTCAGTATCAGTCCAACCTTGTTCTGTATTCAATTCGGACCACAGTAGTATTCAGTATTCAGTTTAAATTTTAATAAAGCTCTGTAAGTTACATAACTCAGTAGCATTCTGACAGAAAGTAGAATTTAGAAGTATTCCATCAGATAATAGAATCAAGTAAACTCAGTCAGATCAGTCAAGTAAGATAATCAATAATAGCACCAAGTGAGTGTAGGGATGACGACTTCCCTATTAGAGAGGTAGAGTTGTTAGTAATAGTCCCTAAACTCCAGAACTGCGTAGCCAGCGTAGGACCAGGAGTCACCCATTAGATTAAGGCTTTATTATCATATTGCCTTAGGCTTGACTTTCTATTCAGAGTCACCCATTAGAGAGGCTTGACCATAGCAGAGATTGTCACCCGTGGCACGGTATTGACATCCTTCTAGTTAGGGTTATAGATTGGACCCCACTAGATTAGATTTAGGGCATGTCGGTTAAGTGAGAACTCCCACAGTTGTAGTTTCAGTGTTAGTCATTAGAGTAGAACTCAGAAATTAAGACTGTTAGATACAGTCAACTATAGAGCCGGAGATTAACCATTAGATTGGCCTGATCTTAAACTCCGTCTGTCATTTCTATTATTAAAAGATTCAGAGATCTTCTGCTAGATAGGTCTGATCTCAGATACAATCATTCTTTATCATTATTAGTAGATTTAGAGATTATCCATTAGAAAGGTTTGATCACAGATTTAGTTAGTGTATAGTAGCAAACTCAGAACTCAGTCATTGATATGAGCAGATTCAGTTAATCACCTTCAGTATCATCAATTTTTTAGATCAACAGCTCGAGAGGACTGATATCAACTTTAGTACTCAATTATCAATATCATAAGATTCAGTTATTGAGTATCTCAGTATTAGTAGTAAGTACAGATGTCAGTAAAGATGTATCGGAGTATCAGTATTAAGAGTCACTATAATTTCAGTTATGGTTTGTGCATTCATGCATATGTCCTTATTCAGTACTCTCATGTTATTAAGTTAAGCTATGTTCAAGCATAAGCCCTTGAATTTAGCCTTACCTCATCTAGCATACTAGTACATTTAAAGGATTGATGCATACTTTTCTCTTGCACTATGGTGTCTTATACCATGAGTTCAGAAGCGTGAGATCCAGAACACCCTTTGCAGTCCAGACTTAGTCAGTAGTAGTAGATGTAGCAGTGGTCCTCTTCATTTGAGGATGATACTTATTTTATTATGGAATTAGAATCATTTTCTTTTTAGTAGACAGAGTTAGTTGGGAATATGTCCCATCAACTCCACAGTTCAGACGGTTAGAGGCTTTTCAAATAGATGTATCAGTATTCAATTTTTAGTTTTGAGTATTTTAGAAGTTTTGAAACTTATGGATAGTTTCCACCAATTTTTTACATTTATTATATTATATTATGCAGTGCTCAGGTTCAGATATCAGTAGAGGGTTAGCTTGTGGTCCTTCGAGATCATTAGCACCGTGTGGCATTTTAATTCCAGAAAATCAAGGCGTTACAAACTTGGTATCAGAGCTAGGTTTAATAGTATCCTAGGAAGTATGAAAAGCCGTATCTAGTAGAGTCTTATGAATGGGTGTGTTTCGATCTACATTTATGTACAAAAGGCTATAAGATGGTTTCAGAAACAGTTTCCCTTCTTTCAGTAATCATGTCGTGAGAGATGCATAAGTTCCAGTTGATTCTTAATATGATCTATTCTCTTTTTGGATAGCTTTTCAGGCACTAGCCCAAGTTGTGACCACTAGTGTTCAGGGCAAACGTCAGGCTGCAGTCCTTCCTCAGTAGGATAGGGGTTCAACCGTACCCATAATTAGAGATTTCATGAAAATGAACTCGCCAGAATTCTTTAGGTCAGTAGCAGGTGAGGACCTACAACATTATCTAGAGGAGGTGAATAAGATCACCTAGATTATGCATGTTTCTAAGGAGAAGAGTGTATATTTAGTATCCTATAGGATGAAGAATATTGCTCACGATTGGGTAATGATATGAAAGAAGAGTAGAGGGGAGGATGCAATTCTCATGACTTGGCAAGAGTTTCAGGATGCCTTTCTAGATATGTTTTTCCTACTAGAGATAAGAGAAGCTAAGGTAGAAGAGTTTATAAACCTAAGGCAAGGATCCATGACAATAAGGGAGTATTTCCTTAAGTTCAATCAGTTAGCTATGTATGGTCCTAATTTGATAGCTGACCCTAGAGCGAGTGTAAGTAAGTTTGTGACTGGTGTATCTGGGTTAGTGTTGAAAGAGTGTAGGAATACTATGCTCAATAGAGATATGAACCTTGCTAGAATGATGATTCATACACAGTAGATTAAGGCTGATAAGATAAGAGAAAGCGAGAGAGTAAGTAAGAAGGCGAGAATAGGTAGTCACAGTTTCTCTCAGGCAAGGTCAGAAGGTGGTAATCGTCCTCAGCATAGCAATAAATTTTTAGTCCCAGGTCTATCCTCAGCTAGTGTACCCACACCAATCATCAGGGATGGTAGTCTTGATGGAACACCAGGCTCCAAAGCCCAAAGTAGTGCTAGTGGTGTTCGTACCTATTCGCTTTAAGGAGAGTGTGGCAAGAATAACCTACGTATGTGCAGAGCTAACAATCAAGTATGTTTTAGATATGGTAAGCCAGGCCACAGAATGAGAGAATGTAGAGTTCTAGCTTAGAGGGGTAGATAATTGCATTAGCAGGGTACCACTTCTGGTGCCAATATTAGTCAGCATCAGAATAGACTCTATACACTTCAGACACACCATGATCAGGAAAGTTTCCCTGATATAGATTCGGGTATGTTATGAGTCCTTCATCTTTATGATATGCATACTTAAATCCTTTGCTCCCATTTTGAGCTTAAGTTTTCAGCATGAGCCAGTTAGTAGAGCTAGCAAGTTAGTTTAGCAGTTAGACAGTCAAATTCATATAGTTTTTTATCACATCTCTTCATCTGATCATCCTATCCGAAATTCCCCAAATGTAACTATTCCAAGATTGAGTATCCTAGTAGTTGTGAGTATAACTCAGTTCATGAGTTATGCATTAGTTTCATATCTCAGACGATCAATCATGACCCAGTTCGTAGGTGTCTCATGATCCGCCCTAGTATTTCAGCAATGTATTCTTAGAGGGACATAGATTCCCAAGGGGGAGATACCCCATAATATTTCGATGCTTTCATGTCATTAAACTTATTCAGTTGCATGTTCAGACTCTCCTTACAAAGTTATCACCAGTTATCATTGCATACTCAGTCATGTATTCAAGAATCAGTTATATTCATGCATTAGATATGCATGTTTAGTTGAAAAAGTTCAGCTCTTCAATGTATACAGTCATGCATTCATGAGAGAAACTCTGTCACGCAAACATGCAGCAGATATGCATATCCATTATGAGAATTCAGCTTATGAGTAGCTTCAGTTGTGTATTCCATGCATCAGATATGCATGTCCAGTATAAGAACTCAGTATATCAATAGTTTCATATCGCAGAGTCATGTTTTAGATATTCGCATTCCTTAAGTAAGCTCAGTCGATTAGTAGTCTTAGCCTAACAAGCGACATTCAAGAAAGACTATTCCCAAGTGGGAGATATAGTAATACCCTAAATTAGTTTTTAGTCTAGTTTCATCCTTAAGGGAAGTATTTTAAACCGTATAGAATTTCCCTAATATCGTCATGTAGAGAATTGAATAAGATACCCATCGATACTAAATTCACCCAAATACGACACTTGGGCGAAGAGTTAGAGCAATTTTGGTGAGATGGTGTACCACCTAGTACTTTGGCGCGTTGTGGAGTCAACCAAAATGGCAATCGTCAAAATCTAGTGAGCCCCCACGATTCCACCACATCGTGGTTTATTTCCAGTTTGTAATCAAGGTGGCAATGTAATTTCCACCGCATCACGCCATCAAGCAGTTTCCTAATTGTCCAATTTTAGTAAGCTGGCGCGATTATGGCGCGTTACACCAGCATGAAAAATTGGGATTTTTAGATTCTGTTATTTAATTCCAAGGGCATCTTAGACTTTTCCCATGACCCCTATCATCCCTAAACATAAAATAAAATGCCCAATAATCTCTTATTATGTTATTTTCCTCACTTTTCTCTCAAGAATATTATATTTTCTCTCAAAAGGGAAAGAACCATAGCCAATAAATCAAGAACAAGACTAAGGATTTTCTTCAAGAACCTTCAAGAAAGAGTCTTCTAAGGTATTTTAGATGTCGATTCTTGGGTTCCTTCCAATCAGGAAGCTCAAGAATCCTTTTCAAAATTTTGAGGTTCACGTATTTATGAGATTTCATGATTTATGTGTATTAGAGTTCATTATTTTGTGTTGTTTGTTTTAATTCATTATTTAGACTACCAATTTCAAAAGTTGATTCTAGTATGTGATAAATTGTATGATGTTCATTATAAACCCTCTTCAAGTTGCATGATATTGATGTATTCATGATAATTAAGTATAGAATTTGTGGTATAACCAGAGAATGCTCCCCATATGTTTGATAGAATTCTTAAGTAAAGATAATAGTGCCTATTTATTATGTTAAGCATGAAATCCCCAATTTTGTGATAACTAATGCATGCCAAGCGCTTGATGATATGCCTTAGTGAATGTATTATGGTAAGTTCCATGCATTCTTTTCGATTTGTATCCCATATTAAACAACTATGAGATATTAGTACGAATTCCCTATACATTTACATATTTATGACATTCAAGTGATTAACGAGATATCGTATTGATTGTGTTGTGAATGAAAGTCCATTTTCATGATATTCAAGTATGGTCCTGTCTTATTTATTTATGCTATCGATTTCTGGGGGTATTTATACCCAAAAATTTAGTTGCTTGTCTGGAGCCAATTCAGTCTCAAGATAATTTCAGTCGTGCTATGATCAGTAGAATTCATCCAGTACAAACTTAAGAAAATTCAGTAATCTCAGTACTAGTTCAATCCGGTCTCAGTATCAGTCTAACCCAGTTCCGTATTCAGTTCAGACCGCAGTAGTAATCAGTATTCAGTTCAGATTTCAGTAAAGCTCTGTGAGCTACATAACTCAGTAGCATTCCGACATAATTTAGAATTCAGAAGCATTCCATCAGATTATGGAATCAAGTAAACTCAGTCAGATCAGTCAAGTAAGATAATCAGTAATATATTCAACTCAGTCTAGTACAGTTCAAGAATTAGGTTAGTGTCTTTCAGTTGGGAGTAGGAACTAGAACTGAGCGAGTACAGGGATGACGGCTTCCCCGTTAGAGAGGTAGAGTCGTTAGTAATAGCACCTGAACTCTAGAATTGCATAGCCAATGCAGGACCAGGAGTCACCTATTAGATTAAGACTTGACTATCATATTGCCTTAGGCTCGACTTCCTATTAAGGGTCACCCGTTAGAGAGGCTTGACCATAGCAGAGGTCTTTACCCATGGCACGGTATTGACACCATTCCATCTAGGGTTATAGGTTGGACCCAACTAGATCAGATTTAGGGCATGTCGGTTAAGTGAGAACTCCCACAGTTGCATTTTCAGTATCAGTCTTCAGAGTAAAACTCAGAAATCAGGACTGTCAGATACAGTCACCCATCTCAGTAAGGAACTTAGATAGTTCCATTCATGGACAATCCGCTAGATAGGCCTGGTCTCACATAAAGTTAATCAGTATCACTACTAATAGAGTCGGAGATCCCCCATTAGATTGGCCTGATCTCAAACTCAGCTCGTCATTTCTATTATTAAAAGATTCAGTTATCTTCGGCTAGATAGGTCTGATCTCAGATACAATCATTCTTTATCATTATTAGTAGATTCAGAGATCATCCGTTAGAAAGGTTTGATCGTAGATTTAGTCAGTCGATAGTAGAAAACTCAGAACTCAATCATTGATATGAGAAAATTTAATTAACCAGCTTAAGTATCATCAGTTTGAAAGATCAACTGCTAGAGAGGACTAATCTCAACTTTAGTACTCAGTTATCAATATCAGAAGCTTCAGTTATTCAGTATCTAAATATTAGTTTTGAGTTCAGATGTCAGTAAATCAGTATCCGAGTATCAGTATTCAGAGTCACGATGATTTTAGTTATGGTTTGTGCATTCAAGCATATGTCTTCATTCAGTACTCTCATGTTATTTTTTTAAGCTACGTTTATGCATAAGCCCTTTCATTTAGCCTTACCTCATCTAGCATACTAGTACATTCAAAGTACTGACGCATAGTTTTTTCTTGCGCTATGGTGTCTTATACCATAGGTTCAGAAGCGCGAGATCCAAAGCACCCTTAGCAGTCCAGACTCAATTAGCAGTAATAGACATAGCAGTGAGTCCTCTTTATTTGAGGATGATCCTTATTTTATGATGGCATTAAACTCAATTTATTTTTAGTAGACGGAGTTAGTTGGGGACATATCCCATCAACTCCACAGTTCAGACAGTTTGAGGCTTTTCAGACAGATGCATTAGTATTCAGTTTTGAGTAATTTAGATGTTTTGAACCTTATGGCAAGTTTTTGCCAGTTTTTTGTATTTATTATATTATATTATGCAGTGTTCAGTTACAAATATCAGTAGAGGGTTTTCTTGTGGTCCTTCGAGATTATGAGCACCGTCTGGCATTTTGATTACAGAAAATTAGGGTGTTACAATATTAATAATAACTACTCAGATCAACCTTAGTATCTGAATTTGATATATCCAAGTTTATTCACACAGAACCAAAATCGAAAAATAGTTAAAGAACAAAATTACAATAGAGGATAAATCATTGGCTGAAAATACAAGAAATCAACTCCATATCTGTTGGAGGGCATGAAATATCCAAGCATACTCAAGATCTCTCAAAGGCTTTAACTTATGCTAGTAATAACAAAAACTTTGGAAACTTGGAGAAAAACAATTTTAAGGAGAAACAAACCAGTTCAACTCCACATCTTCGTAAAGAATAGACATAGAGATATATCATCGAGAAGAAACACTCTACCAAATCTTATTAGGCCGATCATACTATCAAATAGGGATTTCCAAAATTCACCCAAGTAGGATAGTCATGACTCAAATAAACCATGAATCACCTCACTGAGGAAGGAAGCACTGCACTTGACACCTATGTCAAGGTCAATACTATTACCAAAATATGAACCAATAACTCAAGATATGGAATTTTTTATTTATCAACTCACAAAGCGATCATAGGAAACACCACCTGCCTCTAACTCTCTAACTCCACTTCAGAAAAAAACCATATCATGAAATAATAGAGCATCAAATCTCAAAACTAGTACCAAGAGCAAACCATCACAAAGAGATGAATCCAATAAATCTAAGAGATGAATCAAAGATCTTTTGATATTGGTATCAACATCACTATCAGGAGATGAAATAGCCACAAGAAATGAATGGATCCTAAATTGGTAAATCTAAAAAATGATCTACAGAGAGAGGGGTAACTAATGGAAAACTCCTTGCAACCCAAAAAGAAAAGCCCAAGAATCCAAAAGTCAAGAATGGGCAATATAATTAA